>NC_057796.1:454692771-454909390 GCF_018294505.1 Triticum aestivum
ACCTGATGGATCAGAAGGCACACGCGAACAATGAAACAAGGAAGTTGGTTGTTAGTTAAATGATGCAGTACCTGGCGAGTCTTGTTCATATAGTCATCCGGACACCGAAAGCTGAAGCAAGCACATGACAAACACATGACAACATATATTGTGAAATTACAGAACATAACTGGATAGAGAAGTTAGTCAGTCTCAGATGCTACATCGACCAAACAATTAAGAAATCAAGATTTCCTCAAGTTGATCCCTGAATCGGCAGCCTTTAGACCTACCTTGCTCTAAACTAGTCAAAAGAAATAGGTGTACTATTCCATATAAACATGAGGAATGTGTAATCCAATCTCTGGATGCAAAAACACAATAGCATGATATGAGTGTTTCCATAATTAATTTTGGTAACAAGTTGACCGAGCAACCCATATTATCTCTCCTCTTTCATTTGATTTTTTTCTAAGATTAGAAAAATTGTGAAATAATTCGTGTGTGTAAGGGAAGTGACACTATCTAATGTCCACGCAAAAACTCGGGACAAAATGTAACATCTCCTAACTTCTATAGAAGGACAAATTTAAGTCATGTGCATGCCACTTAACAAGCACTATTCATCTTACTCTTATCTTTTTTCTAGGTCACAATTTTTATAAATTTCTTTCACAAATTTTTATATTATATCGGATGAATTTTTACAACTGCACATAACATCCCTGAAATATTTCACAGTTTTTAGAAACAACTAGTTAGCGTGTACACGTGCAACGCACGACTAACCGGATAATTTATAAATTATTTGTTATATTTAAATTTCAAAAAAGTAAGTATTTGCAACTTTATGCAATAGAAAGATGATTGTGAACGGAAGGCAGGTGAAGCACAACTATACCTGATGGATCAGAAGGCACACGCGAACAATGAAACAAGGAAGTTGGTTGTTAGTTAAATGATGCAGTACCTGGCGAGTCTTGTTCATATAGTCATCCGGACACCGAAAGCTGAAGCAAGCACATGACAAACACATGACAACATATATTGTGAAATTACAGAACATAACTGGATAGAGAAGTTAGTCAGTCTCAGATGCTACATCGACCAAACAATTAAGAAATCAAGATTTCCTCAAGTTGAGCCCTGAATCGGCAGCCTTTAGACCTACCTTGCTCTAAACTAGTCAAAAGAAATAGGTGTACTATTCCATATAAACATGAGGAATGTGTAATCCAATCTCTGGATGCAAAAACACAATAGCATGATATGAGTGTTTCCATAATTAATTTTGGTAACAAGTTGACCGAGCAACCCATATTATCTCTCCTCTTTCATTTGATTTTTTTCTAAGATTAGAAAAATTGTGAAATAATTCGTGTGTGTAAGGGAAGTGACACTATCTAATGTCCATGCAAAAACTCGGGACAGAATGTAACATCTCCTGACTTCTATAGAAGGACAAATTTAAGTCATGTGCATGCCACTTAACAAGCACTATTCATCTTACTCTTATCTTTTTTCTAGGTCACAATTTTTATAAATTTCTTTCACAAATGTTTATATTATATCGGATGAATTTTTACAACTTCACATAACATCCCTGGAATATTTCACAGTTTTTAGAAACAACTAGTTAGCGTGTACACGTGCAACGCACGACTAACCGGGTAATTTATAAATTATTTGTTATATTTAAATTTCAAAAAAGTAAGTATTTGCAACTTTATGCAATAGAAAGATGATTGTAAACGGAAGGCAGGTGAAGCACAACTATACCTGATGGATCAGAAGGCACACGCGAACAATGAAACAAGGAAGTTGGTTGTTAGTGAAATGATGCAGTACCTGGCGAGTCTTGTTCATATAGTCATCCGGACACCGAAAGCTGAAGCAAGCACATGACAAACACATGACAACATATATTGTGAAATTACAGAACATAACTGGATAGAGAAGTTAGTCAGTCTCAGATGCTACATCGACCAAACAATTAAGAAATCAAGATTTGCTCAAGTTGAGCCCTGAATCGGCAGCCTTTAGACCTACCTTGCTCTAAACTAGTCAAAAGAAATAGGTGTACTATTCCATATAAACATGAGGAATGTGTAGTCCAATCTCTGGATGCAAAAACACAATAGCATGATATGAGTGTTTCCATAATTAATTTTGGTAACAAGTTGACCGAGCAACCCATATTATCTCTCCTCTTTCATTTGATTTTTTTCTAAGATTAGAAAAATTGTGAAATAATTCGTGTGTGTAAGGGAAGTGACAATATCTAATGTCCACGCAAAAACTCGGGACAAAATGTAACATCTCCTGACTTCTATAGAAGGACAAATTTAAGTCATGTGCATGCCACTTAACAAGCACTATTCATCTTACTCTTATCTTTTTTCTAGGTCACAATTTTTATAAATTTCTTTCACAAATGTTTATATTATATCGGATGAATTTTTACAACTTCACATAACATCCCTGAAATATTTCACAGTTTTTAGAAACAACTAGTTAGCGTGTACACGTGCAACGCACGACTAACCGGGTAATTTATAAATTATTTGTTATATTTAAATTTCAAAAAAGTAAGTATTTGCAACTTTATGCAATAGAAAGATGATTGTCAACGGAAGGCAGGTGAAGCACAACTATACCTGATGGATCAGAAGGCACACGCGAACAATGAAACAAGGAAGTTGGTTGTTAGTTAAATGATGCAGTACCTGGCGAGTCTTGTTCATATAGTCATCCGGACACCGAAAGCTGAAGCAAGCACATGACAAACACATGACAACATATATTGTGAAATTACAGAACATAACTGGATAGAGAAGTTAGTCAGTCTCAGATGCTACATCGACCAAACAATTAAGAAATCAAGATTTCCTCAAGCTGAGCCCTGAATCGGCAGCCTTTAGACCTACCTTGCTCTAAACTAGTCAAAAGAAATAGGTGTACTATTCCATATAAACATGAGGAATGTGTAATCCAATCTCTGGATGCAAAAACACAATAGCATGATATGAGTGTTTCCATAATTAATTTTGGTAACAAGTTGACCGAGCAACCCATATTATCTCTCCTCTTTCATTTTATTTTTTTCTAAGATTAGAAAAATTGTGAAATAATTCGTGTGTGTAAGGGAGGTGACACTATCTAATGTGCACGCAAAAACTCGGGACAAAATGTAACATCTCCTAACTTCTATAGCAGGACAAATTTAAGTCATGTGCATGCCACTTAACAAGCACTATTCATCTTACTCTTATCTTTTTTCTAGGTCACAATTTTTATAAATTTCTTTCACAAATGTTTATATTATATCGGATGGATTTTTACACTGCACATAACATCCCTGAAATATCTCACAGTTTTTAGAAACAACTAGTTAGCGTGTACACGTGCAACGCATGACTAACCGGGTAATTTATAAATTATTTGTTATATTTAAATTTCGAAAAAGTAAGTATTTACAACTTTATGCAATAGAAAGATGATTGTCAACGGAAGGCAGGTGAAGCACAACTATACCTGATGGATCAGAAGGCACATGCGAACAATGAAACAAGGAAGTTGGTTGTTAGTTAAATGATGCAGTACCTGGCGAGTCTTGTTCATATAGTCATCCGGACACCGAAAGCTGAAGCAAGCACATGACAAACACATGACAACATATATTGTGAAATTACAGAACATAACTGGATAGAGAAGTTAGTCAGTCTCAGATGCTACATCGACTAAACAATTAAGAAATCAAGATTTGCTCAAGTTGAGCCCTGAATCGGCAGCCTTTAGACCTACCTTGCTCTAAACTAGTCAAAATAAATAGGTGTACTATTCCATATAAACATGAGGAATGTGTAATCCAATCTCTGGATGCAAAAACACAATAGCATGATATGAGTGTTTCCATAATTAATTTTGGTAACAAGTTGACCGTGCAACCCATATTATCTCTCCTCTTTCATTTGATTTTTTTCTAAGATTAGGAAAACTGTGAAATAATTCGTGTGTGTAAGGGAAGTGACATTATCTAATGTCCATGCAAAAACTCGGGACAAAATGTAACATCTCCTGACTTCAATAGAAGGACAAATTTAAGTCATGTGCATGCCACTTAACAAGCACTATTCATCTTACTCTTATCTTTTTTCTAGGTCAGAATTTTTATAAATTTCTTTCACAAATGTTTATATTATATCGGATGGATTTTTACACTGCACATAACATCCCTGAAATATCTCACAGTTTTTAGAAACAACTAGTTAGCGTGTACACGTGCAACGCATGACTAACCGGGTAATTTATAAATTATTTTTTATATTTAAATTAAAAAAGTAAGTATTTGCAACTGTATGCAATAGAAAGATGATTGTCAACGGAAGGCAGGTGAAGCACAACTATACCTGATGGATCGGAAGGCACACGCGAACAATGAAACAAGGAAGTTGGTTGTTAGTTAAATGATGCAGTACCTGGCGAGTCTTGTTCATATAGTCATCCGGACACCGAAAGCTGAAGCAAGCACATGACAAACACATGACAACATATTTTCTGAAATTACAGAACATAACTGGCTAGAGAAGTTAGTCAGTCTCAGATGCTACATCGACCAAACAATTAAGAAATCAAGATTTGCTCAAGTTGAGCCCTGAATCGGCAGCCTTTAGCCCTACGTTGCTCTAAACTAGTCAAAAGAAATAGGTGTACTATTCCATACAAACATGAGGAATGTGTAATCCAATCTCTGGATGCAAAAACACAATAGCATGATATGAGTGTTTCCATAATTAATTTTGGTAACAACTTGACCGAGCAACCCATATTATCTCTCCTCTTTCATTTGATTTTTTCTAAGATTAGAAAAATTGTGAAATAATTCGTGTGTGTAAGGGAAGTGACACTATCTAATGTCCATGCAAAAACTCGGGACAAAATGTAACATCTCCTGACTTCTATAGAAGGACAAATTTAAGTCATGTGCATGCCACTTAACAAGCACTATTCATCTTACTCTTATCTTTTTTCTAGGTCACAATTTTTATAAATTTCTTTCACAAATGTTTATATTATATCGGATGAATTTTTACAACTGCACATAACATCCCTGAAATATTTCACAGTTTTTAGAAACAACTAGTTAGCGTGTACACGTGCAACGCACGACTAACCGGATAATTTATAAATTATTTGTTATATTTAAATTTCAAAAAAGTAAGTATTTGCAACTTTATGCAATAGAAAGATGATTGTCAACGGAAGGCAGGTGAAGCACAACTATACCTGATGGATCGGAAGGCACACGCGAACAATGAAACAAGGAAGTTGGTTGTTAGTTAAATGATGCAGTACCTGGCGAGTCTTGTTCATATAGTCATCCGGACACCGAAAGCTGAAGCAAGCACATGACAAACACATGACAACATATATTGTGAAATTACAGAACATAACTGGATAGAGAAGTTAGTCAGTCTCAGATGCTACATCGACCAAACAATTAAGAAATCAAGATTTGCTCAAGTTGAGCCCTGAATCGGCAGCCTTTAGACCTACCTTTCTCTAAACTAGTCAAAAGAAATAGGTGTACTATTCCATATAAACATGAGGAATGTGTAATCCAATCTCTGGATGCAAAAACACAATAGCATGATATGAGTGTTTCCATAATTAATTTTGGTAACAAGTTGACCGAGCAACCCATATTATCTCTCCTCTTTCATTTGATTTTTCTAAGATTAGAAAAATTGTGAAATAATTCGTGTGTGTAAGGGAAGTGACACTATCTAATGTCCATGCAAAAACTCGGGACAAAATGTAACATCTCCTGACTTCTATAGAAGGAAAAATTTAAGTCATGTGCAGGCCACTTAACAAGCACTATTCATCTTACTCTTATCTTTTTTCTAGGTCACAATTTTTATAAATTTCTTTCACAAATGTTTATATTATATCGGATGGATTTTTACACTGCACATAACATCCTTGAAATATCTCACAGTTTTTAGAAACAACTAGTTAGCGTGTACACGTGCAACGCATGACTAACCGGATAATTTATAAATTATTTTTTATATTTAAATTAAAAAAAGTAAGAATTTGCAACTGTATGCAATAGAAAGATGATTGTCAACGGAAGGCAGGTGAAGCACAACTATACCTGATGGATCGGAAGGCACACGCGAACAATGAAACAAGGAAGTTGGTTGTTAATTAAATGATGCAGTGCCTGGCGAGTCTTGTTCATATAGTCATCCGGACACCGAAAGCTGAAGCAAGCACATGACAAACACATGACAATATATATTCTGAAATTAAAGAACATTAGTGGTTAGAGAAGTCAGTCAGTCTCAGATGCTACATCGACCAAACAATTAAGAAATCAAGATTTGCTCAAGTTGAGCCATGAATCGGCAGCCTTTAGACCTACCTTGCTCTAAACTAGTCAAAAGAAATAGCTGTATTATTCCATACAAACATGAGGAATGTGTAATCCAATCTCTGGATGCAAAAACGTTGCATCATACCTATATATGCACAGTCCACACTCCATTTACATAATTTTCTCACAACACATTCTATAATTCAAGGAAGTTTTTTTTCTTTCTTGCCACATATCAGTAGAACAAAACACACCAGAAAAAAGAAGAATCAATCTAATAAATGTTTTTACTTTCAAGAAAAAAAAGATACAAATCAACTCTCAAGACCAAGCGATGGGCACCTTCCCTGACTACTACCGCCAGGCTCAACACCAACTCCACATATAATGCACATGCTGCCTTCCACTGCATGACAACACTCCTCTCAAAGCAATAAAAAGATTAGGCGTCCACTAAAGCTTACCTATAAATTGATCGCCACTGCCGTTGCCCTTTGCCTGCAGTAGCCGTCACCGCCGCCGCCGCCGGGGAAGTTCGCATCCACGCCTGCATGCCTCGGATCCATGGGAACCGGGATGAGGAGGGTTAGCTGAGATGCGGGAGGATGGCGCGAGTGCGGTGGCGGCTAGAGTTCGTGCGGGAGGAGTGGTGACCGGGTGCGTGCGGGAGGAGGTGACTGTGTGCCTGTGGGAGGTGGTGAGTGGACAAATCATTTCGCACATGGGAGCGCCTCACCCCACCAATACACGTCTGCGACGAGCCGACCAGTCATTGGACAAGAAAAGCACCGTGTGGTAAAAATAGAATTGCCAATAATGAAAATCTAACGGTTCAGACGCGACATGAAGACAGATCCGACGGTCAACAAAGGCCCAATCGGGGGAGCTTCGTGGAGGCAAGTTGGCTAGCCTCCTTATAGGTTTAAATGAGTGATTATACATAATCGCTTTTGATGATATGACAACTACATATAGCCAGCATTTGACTATACTATTAACCATGTTCTAATATTCGAAAATGGCAAAAACCAATAGGAATCCATCAGGTATGGAAGAAACCTGTGCACGTACAACTGTAATCTCCTAAATCTCGGGGCTGTTATTGCATGTGTGATTTTTCTCTCGTTTACGGTTTGCCACGTACAACTGTAATAATTATTATTCGGGAGTTATTTACAAAAATGATCTGTTGCTAGGTGGTCTACTGACCTGGATGTAATTATTACTTCTATATGCTTTGTATTGCCTTGACAAATGATGAATAGATGGGAAGTTTTTCCCACACACACAAAAAAAGGCCTAACCTGAGATTTTACACCTACTTCTGGTTAAATAGTGATAGATGAACCAAGTGGATCAACCTTCAGCCGAAAAGGTTCAATAAACAAAAACAGCAATCTATAATGGGCGCACGTACATGCAGGGGTTTATCTACATTGTCTGTTCGTTCATCGTCTTTCATTAGGGATGAATGATTGGTCTGTTTGTCATAGTTTTAAATAGCGGACTATAGCCGGAAAATGCATTGGAGCACCCGGGTGCCATGCACCCCTATATGAAAGTCGGACTAAAAGAATATCAGAAATTTTTGAAAACATCTGAAATTTTGGGATATCAAATCTAGGCATGCCCGTTGTACACCCGTGTTCATTTTCGTGGGGAATGGGTGCCCATAAGGATAGGGTGTGCGTGTGTGCGTTTATAGAGGTGAGTGTATGCGCGTTTATATGAGCGCCTGCATATGTACTGTGTTCAAAAAAAAAACTACGTATACACACCCTTGATTATTAGATTATACCGTGAAGAAAAGGAAAATAAAGAAAAAAGTGGTACATTACGTTTGCCTTTGGCTAAAAGATTTCGTGTGCACGTGTGTTCATACTTTTGATGTGATTGATCCATGGGCGAATCTCAACAATTGGTTTCAAAGAAGGCCAAGTATTTGAAGCCGTGTTTGCCCAAAGAGGTGAGGCGGGACGGGCATATAGTCGTTAGGAGGTGCAACAAAAGAGATCAGGCGATGGTCATTCGGCAGAGCAACAAGAAGGAAGATGGCATGCTGTCGTCAGTACGACAGTGAAAGGAGATCGTTGGCGGGAGCGGTGGTGGCAGGGTAGTGAGTATTTCAATGAGGTCATGCCCTTACATGAGGCTGAAGTGGAGGGTGTAGTCCACATGATAGCAGACATTTATGTAGTTGTGGTGAACGGTGTAGTTTACAAGGTGGTGCATATTACACAAAGTTACTAGCGTGGCTGGCTAGTCCAAGACATATTTGAATTGATCCGTAAATTCACCAAATCAAAATTGAAGGAGCGATTGTCACGGACAGTCTAGCCAACAATAACAAATTAATTTTCATGGAGCAAGTGGATGAGTCCGTACAAGGGACTGAGTCGGTCAACAAACCAAAACCAGAAGGAGCACACAAACACAGAATCAAAGATTAAAGAAGATTATAGGTTGATTAGTCCAGCTAGACTTGGATATATGCGTGCGTTTCAAGTAGTAGTCCGATCAAGGCGTTCCGAGGTAGGCTACTTTTGCGAAGGAAATTTCCGAGTCCCCAAGGTAAGGTAAGAAAGAACCATACTTTCATAATGTTCAAGCAGCCGTTAGGAAGATGTGGAGAGGGCTTTTGTGCTTTTGTAAGCCCAATTTATTATTGTGCAGGGACTGGCTAGATTTTGGCATCAATGGATCCTTTGGTATATTATCACAGGGTGCGTCATCATGTACAAAATAATCATTGAGATTGAGCGTGAGAAAGAATTGGATTACACCTTCTATGATTTCGCAAGACAACTGGTGCTGCCGCATAGAAGACAAGACCGACTCCATCGCTTTTTTTAGACATACCATGACATCAGAGATTCAGTTATCGAAAACATCTCATGGAGTAGTGATGGGCATGGCATGGGGAACAAGATGACTAGATTTAACTCTATGTTTCATGTCATGTGTGATGAACTTTGTTGTATTGTTTCGTGAACAATTTATTTTAAATTTATTTTTTCTTTTGCGAAAAAACATTAGGATCTCTTATAAAACTTCATCAAAAGTATAAAGTGTCTCAAATATAATAAAAATTACATCGAGATACTTGTGGATTGATGAACTATGTAATAATTTGTTGTTGTGGATTGATAAATTTGTTATTATGTTTGTACTATTTCTTTTGGATTAAATTTCGATAGCTTGATATTTGTTTGTTGCAATATGTACGTAAATTGTGGAAAAAGGAATTTGTGTGCCTGCCCTATTTAGCGCAGCTGTTGGAGCAATGGTGCCTTATTTTAGATCTTTTTTTTGGCAAAAAGGATTAGATCCATTATAAAGATTCATCGGGAGTACAAAGCACCTCAAACATAATAAAAAATATGTCGAGGTTCATGGACCACCGAACGACCATTGTCGCCGCCAGAACGTGCCGATGTCACAGCGAGAACGTGCCGTTATCGCTGCTCCCATACCGGTGCCAACCTGACCTTGTCGATGATAGCCGAGAATTCTTCGTGCATGTGCCCCTAAGGACCAGTGCCTCGAAGCCGCAGTCGTCGCCATTGAATTCTTGAATTGATTTGAAGAACCTGACACCAAAAATCGCTGTCGCGCACGTGCGGCAAGAAACCGTAACCTCGCTGCCCCAAGGAGCTGGCAGTAATCTACGCTGGAGCTCCATCTAATTCGTCTCAAAGAAGGAGCACCGCCATCCTTCAAATACTGCCCCTGTGAGGACTAAAACCCCACAAATCTACTAGCCGAAGCTGAGGCACCAAGAATCTCCTCCCCGCCACCAGCCACCGGAGCGACAAGTAGACGGGAGGTGAATTCATGGGCTTGCTGACAAAGATCGAGGGAAGGTTTTTTCCCAAATCGCCCTGGGAGAAAGAAAAGCTCTGCTATTGCAAATGAACATTTTCTGAGACATTAAAAATCACAGTTTTACTTCAAATACTACTATCCTAGGAAGGATTGTACAGTACTAGCTCCATATCACATCACAACATGCCCTGCAAAAACAAGTTAGACGTCCTCTACTTTGTTGTTGCAAGTTTTACGTGGCTGCTACGGGCTAAGCAAGCACCGTTCTTACCTACCATCAAAACCACGACGATAGTTCGTCAAGTTAGTGTTGTTTTAACCTTCTCAAGGACCGGGCGTAGCCACACTCGGTTCAACTAAAGTTGGAGAAACTGACACCCGCCAGCCACCTATGTGCAAAGCACGTCGGTAGAACCAGTCTCGCGTAAGCGTACGCGTAATGTCCGTCCGGGCCGCTTCATCCAACAATACCGCCGAACGAAAGTATGACAATCTGGTAAGCAGTATGACTTGTATCGCCCACAACTCACTTGTGTTCTACTCGTGCATATTACATCTACGCATGAACCTGGCTCGGATGCCACTGTTGGGGAACGTAGTAATTTAAAAAAAATTCCTACGCACACACAGGATCATGGTGATGCATAGCAATGAGAGGGGAGAGTGTGTCCACATACCCTCGTAGAATGAAAGCAGAAGCGTTAGCACAACGCGGTTGATCTGGTCGTACGTCTTCACGATCTGACCGATCCAAGTACCGAACGCACGGCACCTCTGAGTTCAGCACACGTTCAACTCGATGACGTCCCGCGAGCTCAGATCCAGCAAAGCTTCGTCGGAGAGTTTCGTCAGCACGATGGCATCATGACGGTGATGATGATGCTACCGACGTAGGGCTTTGCCCAAGCACCGCTACGATATGATCGAGGTGGATTATGGTGGGGGGCACCGCACACGGCTGGGAGAGATCAACAGATCAACTTGTGTGTCTAGAGGTGCCCCCTGCCCCCGTATATAAAGGAGCAAGGGGGAGGCCGGCCGGCCCCTGTAGGCGCGCCAGGAGGAGGAGTCCTCCTCCTAGTAGGAGTAGGACTCCCCTCTTTCCTACTCCTACTAGGAGGGGGAAAGGAAGGGAGGGAGGGAGAAGGAAAGGAGGGCGCCGCCCCCCCTCTCCTAGTCCAATTCGGACCAGAGGGGGAGGGGCGCGCGGCCTTCCCTAGGCCAGCCCTCTCTCTCTCTACACTAAGTCCCATAAGGCCCACTATTTCTCCCGGGGGGTTCCGGTAACCCTCTGGCACTCCGGTTTTTTCCGAAACCACCCGGAACACTTCCGATGTCCGAATATAGTCGTCCAACATATCGATCTTTGCGTCTCGACCATTTCAAGACTCCTCGTCATGTCCGTGATCATATCCGGGACTCAAACTACCTTCGGTACATCAAAACACAAAAACTCATAATACCGATCGTCACCGAACTTTAAGCGTGCGGACCCTACGGGTTCGAGAACTATGTAGACATGACCGAGACACGTCTCCAGTCAATAACCAATAGCGGAACCTGGATGCTCATATTGGCTCCCACATATTCTACGAAGATCTTTATCGGTCAAACCGCATAACAACATACGTTGTTCCCTTTGTCATCGGTATGTTACTTGACCGAGATTCGATCGTCGGTATCTCAATACCTAGCTCAATCTCGTTACCGGCAAGTCTCTTTACTCGTTACGTAATGCATCATCCCGCAACTAACTCATTAGTGACATTGCTTGCAAGGCTTATTGTGATGTGCATTACCCAGAGGGCCCAGAGATACCTCTCTGACAATCAGAGTGACAAATCCTAATCTCGATCTGTGCCAACTCAACAAGTACCATCGGAGACACCTGTAGAGCACCTTTATAATCACCCAGTTACGTTGTGACGTTTGGTAGCACACAAAGTGTTCCTCCGGTAATCAGGAGTTGCATAATCTCATAGTCATAGGAACATGTATAAGTCATGAAGAAAGCAATAGCAGTAAACTAAACGATCTAGTGCTAAGCTAACGAAATGGGTCAAGTCAATCACATCATTCTCCTAATGATGTGATCCCGTTAATCAAATGACAACTCATGTCTATGGTTAGGAAACTTAACCATCTTTGATTAACGAGCTAGTCAAGTAGAGGCATACTAGTGACACTATGTTTGTCTATGTATTCACACATGTATTATGTTTCCGGTTAATACAATTCTAGCATGAATAATAAACATTTATCATGATATGAGGAAATAAATAATAACTTTATTATTACCTCTAGGGCATATTTCCTTCAGCTCCGTCCTGGTTTATAAGTCCTCCTTGTATTTTGTGTCAAATTTTGAGTAGAGATTTAACTAATAAAATATGAATGCATGTCACAAACAATTATATCATTGTATTCATATTTAACATGGTTGCCAATTATATTATTTTTTCTAACATTCATTAACATTGTGTTTGTTAAATTTAAGGTCAAAATCTGGCACAGAATATAAAGGGGACTAAGAGCATCTACATCCGGGCACCCTATATTCATCTCATACGCCCAGGCAGGCCATCCGGTCACTTACTGGTCACAAAAAACCGACCCAACTGAAGCTCTCAAACGGGCCTCAAATGTCTGGATTGACCAGCACCCCTCATATCCCTCCCAAATGTAGGGTGGGTATGAGGTGGCTCGGGCACGCCCGGGCGCGTCCACCACGTCAGCCCAGCCCACCGCTGGCCCACCCCGACCCCACAAAACCCCCGTCCGACAGAAACCCTAGCTCACTCCGCTCTGCTCCCCGACGCTCCCATTTCCCCATCCGCCAAATCCCTAGCACCGGCGAGCATTCCAGCATCGGCAACCACTCCGACGGCAGCTCCGGAGATGAGGAGCTGCCGCTCCGTTATTGCGCTCGAGTGATCGCGGGTCGATACGGGCGGCAGCTCCGGGTCCCGTGCGATGGCCCGTCGCGGTAGTGCCGACACCGGCGCCAGTCCTTCCGGCCACATGCGCGGATCTGCGAGGCCTGCCCGATCTGCTCCTCCCGCCCGACGGCCTCCTCCACCTCCGGCCGCTGCTCCGCGCGGGCAGCACTTGTTTCCTGCCAGCTCCGCCGACGCAGCAGATGCGAACTCCGGAGTCGGAGGCACGTGCCACTCACCGCGAGAGGCAGAGGACAAGGGAGATGGCGGGTGGGTCCAACGGGTCTGCGCAGTCCCCCCGCCGCCGCCAGGTGCCAAGACGAGGAGGACCATCTCTTCGAATGGGCGTGCCGCCGGTCACTGACTGAGGCGGAGATGAAGGCCCGAAGGCTCCAGAGGCTCAACGCCAACCAACTCCAGCTTGGCATTGAGCAATCCAAGCGGGAGGCGGCGGAGGCAGTGCGGAAGGCGGCGAGGGTGGCCAAGCTCAAGCGCAAGCAACCGCGTTGTCCACCGCTTGCAAGGCTACATCGTCATCTCCGATTCCTCCTCCGACGATGGGTCCGACGGCTCCGACGTGGCCCCACCTCCTGCTGTGGACTCCTACAGCTGTGCCTGCGACCGGAAGGGCAAAGGGCCAACGAGGAAGTGGTGAAGATCTGTCTTAATTCAAGTTTTTACATGTAGTTGGAACTTGTCCGCCGTATTATGTGGATTATGTGAACTTTGGCTATCTTTTGATGCTCCGACTGCGATGCTTTCATGAACCGATTGTGCATTTGTATGTCCGCTCATGATCTACGCAGTTTTTGTCAACGTTGCATGATCGAATATAGGGGAGGGAATATGAGATACACGGGTGTGGAGGCGCGGATATAGAGAGTACCCGGCCAGTGTCCGCGGGTGCCAGGACGCGTTCGCGAACGTATAGAGGACAGGATTTGCCAAGTCTAACTATAGATGCTCTAATAAACCAGGACGGAGGTAGTCCTACGCTAGCTAGCTATGTCTCATGAGCCGTACATACGCACCCTTGTTACTAGATTGTACCATAAAGAAAAGGGAAATAAAGGGAAAAATGTAATGTGTGCCCACGTTTAAGAGCTTTTGCAAACGTGATCGATTTGTAGGGTTTTTTTCTGAACACAGTACCCATGTAGATGCTCATATATACGTACATACAGTCACTCCTATGAATGGACGCACACCTTATCTCTATGAGCATTTCCGAGATATTAAGCCGACACTTCATCTTGAGGTTGACGAAATCGCCCTGGGAGAAAGGAAAGAAAAGCTCTGCTATTGCAAATGAACATTTTCTGAGACATTAAAAATCACAGTTTTACTTCAAATACTACTATCCTAGGAAGGATTGTACGGTACTAGCTCCATATCACATCACAACATGCCCTGCAAAAACAAGTTAGACATCTTCTACTTTGTTGTTGCAAGTTCTATGTGGCTGCTACGGGCTGAGCAAGAACCGTTCTTACCTACGCATCAAAACCACAACAATAGTTCGTCAAGTTAGTGTTGCTTTAACCTTCTCAAGGACCGGGCGTAGCCACACTCGGTTCAACTAAACTTGGAGAAACTGACACCCGCCAGCCACCTATGTGCAAAGCACGTCGGTAGAACCAGTCTCGCGTAAGCGTACGCGTAATGTCGGTCCGGACCGCTTCATCCAACAATACCGCCGAACCAAAGTATGACATGCTGGTAAGCAGTATGACTTGTATCGCCCACAACTCACTGGTGTTCTACTCGTGCATATTACATCTACGCATGAACCTGGCTCGGGTGCCACTGTTGGGGAACGTAGTAATTTCAAAAAATTTCCTACGCACACACAGGATCATGGTGATGCATAGCGACGAGAGGGGAGGGTGTGTCCACGTACCCTCGTAGACCGAAAGAGGAAGCGTTAGCACAACGCGGTTGATGTAGTCGTACGTCTTCATGATCTGACCGATCCAAGTTCCGACAGCACGGCACCTCCGAGTTCAGCACACGTTCAACTCGATGACGTCCCGCGAGCTCCGATCCAGCAAAGCTTCGTCGAAGAGTTTCGTCAGCACGATGGCGTGATGACGGTGATGATGATGCTACCGACGCAGGGCTTTGCCTAAGCACCGCTACGATATGATCGAGGTGGATTATGGTGGAGGGGGCACCGCACACGGCTGGGAGAGATCAACAGATCAACTTGTGTGTCTAGAGGTGCCCCCCTGCCCCCGTAAATAAAGGAACAAGGGGGGATGCCGGCCGGCCCCTGTAGGCGTGCCAGGAGGAGGAGTCCTCCTTCTAGTAGGAGTAGGACTCCCCTCTTTCCTACTCCTACTAGGAGGGGGAAAGGAAGGGAGAGAGGGAGAAGGAAAGGGGGGCGCCGCCCCCCCCCCCCTCTCCTAATTCAATTCGGACCAGAGGGGGAGGGCGTGCGGCCTGCCCTAGGCCAGCCCTCTCTCGCTCCACTAAGGCCCATAAGGCCCACTATTTCTCCCGGGGGGATTCCGGTAACCCTCCGGCACTCCGGTTTTTTCCGAAACCACCCGGAACACTTCCGGTGTCCGAATATAGTCGTCCAATATGTCGATCTTTACGTCTCAACCATGTCAAGACTCCTCGTCATGTCCGTGATCATATCTGGGACTCGAACTACCTTCGGTACATCAAAACACAAAAACTCATAATACCGATCGTCACCGAACTTTAAGCGTGCGGACCCTACGGGTTCGAGAACTATGCAGACATGACCGAGACACATCTCCGGTCAATAAACAATAGCGGAACCTGGATGCTCATATTGGCTCCCACATATTCTACGAAGATCTTTATCGGTCAAACCGCATAACAACATACGTTGTTCCCTTTGTCATCGGTATGTTACTTGACCGAGATTCGATCGTCGGTATCTCAATACCTAGTACAATCTCGTTACCGGCAAGTCTCTTTACTCGTTACGTAATGCATCATCCCGCAACTAACTCATTAGTGACATTGCTTGCAAGGCTTATTGTGATGTGCATTACCGAGAGGGCCCAGAGATACCTCTCCGACAATCGGAGTGACAAATCCTAATCTCGATCTATGCCAACTCAACAAGTACCATCGGAGACACCTGTAGAGCACCTTTATAATCACCCAGTTACGTTGTGACGTTTGGTAGCACACAAAGTGTTCCTCCAGTAATCGGGAGTTGCATAATCTCATAGTCATAGGAGCATGTATAAGTCACGAAGAAAGCAAATAGCAGTATACTAAATGATCAAGTGCTAAGCTAACGGAATGGGTCAAGTCAATCACATCATTCTCCTAATGATGTGATCCCGTTAATCAAATGACAACTCATGTCTATGGTTAGGAAACTTAACCATCTTTGATTAACGAGCTAGTCAAGTAGAGGCATACTAGTGACACTATGTTTGTCTATGTATTCACACATGTATTATGTTTCCGTTAATACAATTCTAGCATGAATAATAAACATTTATCATGATATGAGGAAATAAATAATAACTTCATTATTACCTCTAGGGCATATTTCCTTCAGCTCCGTCCTGGTTTATAAGTCCTCCTTGTATTTTGTGTCAAATTTTGAGTAGAGATTTAACTAATAAAATATGAATGCATGTCACAAAAAATTATATAATTGTATTCATATTTAACATAGTTGCCAATTATATTATTTTTTCTAACATGCATTAACATTGTGTTTGTTAAATTTTGTTGGGGATCGCAGCAGAAATTTAAAATTTTCTACGCATCACCAATATCAATCTATGGAGTCATCTAGCAACGAGGGAGAGGAGTGCATCTACATACCCTTGTAGATCACGAGCGGAAGCGTTCAAGTGAACGGGGTTGATGGAGTCGTACTCGTCGTGATCCAAATCACCGATGACCGAGCGACGAACGGACGGCACCTCCGCGTTCAACACACGTACGGTTGGGAAGACGTCTCCTCCTTCTTGATCCAGCAAGGGGGAAGGAGAGGTTGATGGAGATCCAGCAGCACGACGGCGTGGTGGTGAAAGTAGCGGGGATCTCGGCAGGGCTTCGCCAAGCACAGCGAGAGGGAGAGGTGTCACGGGAGGGAGAGGGAGGCGCCAGGGGCTGTGGTGCGGCTGCCCTCCCTCCCCCCCCCCCCACTATATATAGGGCCCCTGGGGGGCGCCGGCCCTGGGAGATGCAATCTCCAAGGGGGGCGGCGGCCAAGGGGTGGCTTCCCCCCAAGCCAAGTGGGGGGGCGCCCCCACCCCTAGGGTTTCCAACCCTAGGCGCAGGGGGAGGCCCAAGGGGGCGCGCACCAGCCCACCAGGGGCTGGTTCCCCTCCCACTTCAGCCCATGTGGCCCTCCGGGATAGGTGGCCCCACCCGGTGGACCCCCGGGACCCTTCCGGTGGTCCCGGTACAATACCGGTAACCCCCGAAACTTTCCCGGTCGCCGAAACTGGACTTCCTATATATAATTCTTCACCTCCGGACCATTCCGGAACTCCTCGTGACGTCCGGGATCTCATCCGGGGCTCCGAACAACTTTCGGGTTACCGCATACTAATATCTCTACAACCCTAGCGTCACCGAACCTTAAGTGTGTAGACCCTACGGGTTCGGGAGACATGCAGACATGACCGAGACGACTCTCCGGTCAATAACCAACAGCGGGATCTGGATACCCATGTTGGCTCGCACATGTTCCTCGATGATCTCATCGGATGAACCACGATGTCGAGGATTCAATCAATCCCGTATACAATTCCCTTTGTCAATCGGTACGTTACTTGCCCGAGATTCGATCGTCGGTATCCCAATACCTTGTTCAATCTCGTTACCGGCAAGTCACTTTACTCGTACCGTAATGCATGATCCCGTGACCAACCACTTGGTCACTTTGAGCTCATTATGATGATGCATTACCGAGTGGGCCCAGAGATACCTCTCCGTCATACGGAGTGACAAATCCCAGTCTCGATCCGTGTCAACCCAACAGACACTTTCAGAGATACCTGTAGTGTACCTTTATAGTCACCCAGTTACGTTGTGACGTTTGGTACACCCAAAGCACTCCTACGGCATCCGGGAGTTACACGATCTCATGGTCTAAGGAAATGATACTTGACATTGGAAAAGCTCTAGCAAACGAACTACACGATCTTTGTGCTATGCTTAGGATTGGGTCTTGTCCATCACATCATTCTCCTAATGATGTGATCCCGTTATCAATGACATCCAATGTCCATAGTCAGGAAACCATGACTATCTGTTGATCAACGAGCTAGTCAACTAGAGGCTCACTAGGGACATGTTGTGGTCTATGTATTCACACATGTATTACGATTTCCGGATAACACAATTATAGCATGAACAATAGACAATTATCATGAACAAGGAAATATAATAATAACCATTTTATTATTGCCTCTAGGGCATATTTCCAACAGTCTCCCACTTGCACTAGAGTCAATAATCTAGTTACATTGTGATGAATCGAACACCCATAGAGTTCTGGTGTTGATCATGTTTTGCTCTAGGGAGAGGTTTAGTCAACGGATCTGCTACATTCAGGTCCGTATGTACTTTACAAATATCTATGTCTCCATTTTGAACACTTTCACGAATGGAGTTGAAGCGACGCTTGATATGCCTGGTCTTCCTGTGAAACCTGGGCTCCTTGGCAAGGGCAATAGCTCCAGTGTTGTCACAGAAGAGAGTCATCGGGCCCGACGCATTGGGAATCACCCCTAGGTCGGTAATGAACTCCTTCATCCAGATTGCTTCTTGCGCTGCCTCTGAGGCCGCCATGTACTCCGCTTCACATGTAGATCCCGCCACGACGCTTTGCTTGCAACTGCACCAGCTTACTGCCCCTCCATTCAAAATATACACGTATCCGGTTTGTGACTTAGAGTCATCCAGATCTGTGTCGAAGCTAGCATCGACGTAACCCTTTACGACGAGCTCTTCGTCACCTCCATAAACGAGAAACATATCCTTAGTCCTCTTCAGGTACTTCAGGATATTCTTGACCGCTGTCCAGTGTTCCATGCCGGGATTACTTTGGTACCTTCCTACCAAACTTACGGCAAGGTTTACATCAGGTCTGGTACACAGCATGGCATACATAATAGACCCTATGGCCGAGGCATAGGGGATGACACTCATCTTTTCTCTATCTCCTGCCGTGGTCGGGCATTGAGCCGTGCTCAATTGCACACCTTGCAATACAGGCAAGAACCCCTTCTTGGACTGATCCATATTGAACTTCTTCAATATCTTGTCAAGGTACGTACTCTGTGAAAGACCAATGAGGCGTCTTGATCTATCTCTATAGATCTTGATGCCTAATATATAAGCAGCTTCTCCAAGGTCCTTCATTGAAAAACACTTATTCAAATAGGCCTTTATACTTTCCAAGAATTCTATATCATTTCCCATCAATAGTATGTCATCCACATATAATAAGAGAAATGCTACAGAGCTCCCACTCACTTTCTTGTAAACACAGGCTTCTCCATAAGTCTGTGTAAACCCAAACGCTTTGATCATCTCATCAAATCGAATGTTCCAACTCCGAGATGCTTGCACCAGCCCATAGATGGAGCGCTGGAGCTTGCATACCTTGTTAGCATTCTTAGGATCGACAAAACCTTCCGGCTGCATCATATACAATTCTTCCTTAAGAAAGCCGTTAAGGAATGTCGTTTTGACGTCCATTTGCCATATCTCATAATCATAGAATGCGGCAATTGCTAACATGATTCGGACGGACTTCAGCTTCGCTACGGGTGAGAAAGTCTCATCGTAGTCAACCCCTTGAACTTGTCGATAACCCTTAGCGACAAGTCGAGCCTTTATAATGATCGATGGTCACATTACCATCCGCGTCTGTCTTCTTCTTAAAGATCCATTTATTTTCTATGGCTCGCCGATCATCGGGCAAGTCAGTCAAAGTCCATACTTCATTTTCATACATGGATCCTATCTCGGATTGCATGGCTTCAAGCCATTTGTTGGAATCCGGGCCCGCCATCACTTCTTCATAGTTCGAAGGTTCACCGTTGTCTAACAACATGATTTCCATGACAGGGTTGCCGTACCACTCTGGTGCGGAATGTGTCCTTGTGGACCTACGAAGTTCAGCAGTAACTTGATCTGAAGCTTCATGATCATCATCATTAACTTCCTCCCCAGTCGGCGCAGGCACCACAGGAACATCTTCCCGCGCTGCGCTACTTTCCGGTTCGGAAGGGGTGACTATCACCTCATCAAGTTCCACTTTCCTCCCACTCACTTCTTTCGAGAGAAACTCTTTCTCCAGAAAGGACCCGTTCTTGGCAACAAATATCTTGCCTTCGGATCTGAGGTAGAAGGTATACCCAATGGTTTCCTTAGGGTATCCTATGAAGACGCATTTTTCCGACTTGGGTTCGAGCTTTTCAGGTTGAAGTTTCTTGACATAAGCATCGCATCCCCAAACTTTTAGAAACGACAGCTTAGGTTTCTTCCCAAACCATAATTCATACGGTGTCGTCTCAACGGATTTCGACGGAGCCCTATTTAAAGTGAATGCGGCAGTCTCTAAAGCATAGCCCCAAAATGAGAGCGGTAGATCGGTAAGAGACATCATAGATCGCACCATATCCAATAGAGTGCGATTACGACGTTCGGACACACCATTTCGCTGAGGTGTTCCAGGCGGCGTGAGTTGTGAAACTATTCCACATTTCCTTAAGTGTGTGCCAAATTCGTGACTTAAATATTCCCCTCCACGATCTGATCGTAGGAACTTTATTTTCCTGTCACGTTGATTCTCAACCTCACTCTGAAATTCCTTGAACTTTTCAAAGGTCTCAGACTTGTGTTTCATTAGGTAGACATACCCATATCTACTCAAGTCATCAGTGAGAGTGAGAACATAACGATAGCCTCCGCGAGCCTCAACACTCATTGGACCGCACACATCAGTATGTATGATTTCTAATAAGTTGGTTGCTCGCTCCATTGTTCCGGAGAACGGAGTCTTGGTCATTTTGCCCATGAGGCATGGTTCGCATGTGTCAAATGATTCATAATCGAGAGACTCTAAAAGTCCATCAGCATGGAGCTTCTTCATGCGCTTGACACCAATGTGACCAAGGCGGCAGTGCCACAAGTATGTGGGACTATCGTTATCAACTTTACATCTTTTGGTATTCACACTATGAATATGTGTAACATCACGTTCGAGATTCATTAAGAATAAACCATTAACCAGCGGGGCATGACCATAAAACATATCTCTCATATAAATAGAACAACCATTATTCTCGGATTTAAATGAGTAGCCATCTCGAATTAAACGAGATCCTGATACAATGTTCATGCTCAAAGCTGGCACTAAATAACAATTATTGAGGTTTAAAACTAATCCCGTAGGTAAATGTAGAGGTAGCGTGCCGACGGCGATCACATCGACCTTGGAACCATTCCCGACGCGCATCGTCACCTCGTCCTTCGCCAGTCTCCGCTTATTCCGCAGCTCCTGTTTTGAGTTACAAATATGAGCAACCGCACCGGTATCAAATACCCAGGAGCTACTACGAGTACTGGTAAGGTACACATCAATTACATGTATATCACATATACCTTTGGTGTTGCCGGCCTTCTTGTCCGCTAAGTATTTGGGGCAGTTCCGCTTCCAGTGACCACTTCCCTTGCAATAAAAGCACTCAGTCTCAGGCTTGGGTCCATTCTTTGGCTTCTTCCCGGCAACTGGCTTACCGGGCGCGGCAACTCCCTTGCCGTCCTTCTTGAAGTTCTTCTTACCCTTGCCTTTCTTGAACTTAGTGGTTTTATTCACCATCAACACTTGATGTTCCTTTTTGATCTCCACCTCCGCTGATTTCAGCATTGAATATACCTCAGGAATGGTCTTTTCCATCCCCTGCATATTGAAGTTCATCACAAAGCTCTTGTAGCTCGGTGGAAGCGACTGAAGGATTCTGTCAATGACCGCGTCATCCGGGAGATTAACTCCCAGCTGAGTCAAGCGGTTGTGCAACCCAGACATTTTGAGTATGTGCTCACTGACAGAACTGTTTTCCTCCATCTTACAACTGAAGAACTTGTCGGAGACTTCATATCTCTCGACCCGGGCATGAGCTTGGAAAACCATTTTCAGCTCTTCGAACATCTCATATGCTCCGTGTTGCTCAAAACGCTTTTGGAGCCCCGGTTCTAAGCTGTAAAGCATGCCGCACTGAACGAGGGAGTAATCATCAGCACGTGACTGCCAAGCGTTCATAACGTCTTGGTTCTCTGGGATGGGTGCTTCACCTAGCGGTGCTTCTAGGACATAATCTTTCTTGGCAGCTATGAGGATGATCCTCAGATTCCGGACCCAGTCCGTATAGTTGCTGCCATCATCTTTCAGCTTGGTTTTCTCTAGGAACGCGTTGAAGTTGAGGGCAACGTGGGCCATTTGATCTACAAGACATATTGTAAAGATTTTAGACTAAGTTCATGATAATTAAGTTCATCTAATCAAATTATTCAATGAACTCCCACTCAGATAGACATCCCTCTAGTCATCTAAGTGAAACATGATCCGAGTCAACTAGGCCGTGTCCGATCATCACGTGAGACGGACTAGTCAACATCGGTGAACATCTTCATGTTGATCGTATCTTCTATACGACTCATGCTCGACCTTTCGGTCTTCCGTGTTCCGAGGCCATGTCTGTACATGCTAGGCTCGTCAAGTCAACCTAAGTGTATTGCGTGTGTAAATCTGGCTTACACCCGTTGTATTCGAACGTTAGAATCTATCACACCCGATCATCACGTGGTGCTTCGAAACAACGAACCTTCGCAACGGTGCACAGTTAGGGGGAACACTTTCTTGAAATTATTGCGAGGGATCATCTTATTTAAGCTACCGTCGTTCTAAGCAAATAAGATGTAAAACATGATAAACATCACATGCAATCAAATAGTGACATGATATGGCCAATATCATTTTGCTCCTTTGATCTCCATCTTCGGGGCGCCATGATCATCTTCGTCACCGGCATGACACCATGATCTCCATCATCGTGTCTTCATGAAGTTGTCACGCCAACGATTACTTCTACTTCTATGGCTAACGTGTTTAGCAATAAAGTAAAGTAATTTACATGGCGTTATTCAATGACTCGCAGGTCATACAAAAAATAAAGACAACTCCTATGGCTCCTGCCGGTTGTCATACTCATCGACATGCAAGTCGTGATTCCTATTACAAGAACATGATCAATCTCATACATCACATATATCTCATTCATCACATCCTTTTGGCCATATCACATCACAAGGCATATGCTGCAAAAACAAGTTAGACGTCCTCTAATTGTTGTTGCATGTTTTTACGTGGCTTCTATAGGTTTCTAGCAAGAACGTTTCTTACCTACGTAAAACCACAACGTGATATGCCAATTTCTATTTACCCTTCATAAGGACCCTTTTCATCGAATCCGTTCCGACTAAAGTGGGAGAGACAGACACCCGCTAGCCACCTTATGCAACTAGTGCATGTCAGTCGGTGGAACCTGTCTCACGTAAGCGTACGTGTAAGGTCGGTCCGGGCCGCTTCATCCCACAATGCCGCCGAAACAAGATAAGACTAGTAGTGGCAAGAAAAATTGACAACATCTACGCCCACAACAAGTTTGTGTTCTACTCGTGCATAGAAACTACGCATAAACCTGGCTCTGATACCACTGTTGGGGATCGCAGCAGAAATTTAAAATTTTCTACGCATCACCAAGATCAATCTATGGAGTCATCTAGCAAAGAGGGAGAGGAGTGCATCTACATACCCTTGTAGATCGCGAGCGGAAGCGTTCAAGTGAACGGGGTTGATGGAGTCGTACTCGTCGTGATCCAAATCACCGATGACCGAGCGCCGAACGGACGGCACCTCCGTGTTCAACACACGTACGGTTGGGAAGACGTCTCCTCCTTCTTGATCCAGCAAGGGGGAAGGAGATGTTGATGGAGATCCAGCAGCATGACGGCGTGGTGGTGGAAGTAGCGGGGATCTCGGCAGGGCTTCGCCAAGCACAGCGAGAGGGAGAGGTGTCACGGGAGGGAGAGGGAGGCGCCAGGGGCTGTGGTGCGGCTGCCCTCCCTCCCCCACTATATATAGGGCCCCTGGGGGGCGCCGGCGCTGGGAGATGCAATCTCCAAGGGGGGCGGCGGCCAAGGGGTGGCTTCCCCCCCAAGCCAAGTGGGGGCGCCCCCACCCCTAGGGTTTCCAACCCTAGGCGCAGGGGGAGGCCCAAGGGGGGGTGCGCCAGCCCACCAGGGGCTGGTTCCCCTCCCACTTCAGCCCATGGGGCCCTCCGGGATAGGTGGCCCCACCCGGTGGTCCCGGTACAATACCTGTAACCCCCGAAACTTTCCCGGTGACCGAAACTGGACTTCCTATATATAATTCTTCACCTCCGGACCATTCCGGAACTCCTCGTGACGTCCGGGATCTCATCCGGGACTCCGAACAACTTTCGGGTTACCGCATACTAATATCTCTACAACCCTAGCGTCACCGAACCTTAAGTGTGTAGACCCTACGGGTTCGGGAGACATGCAGACATGACCGAGACGACTCTCCGGTCAATAACCAACAGCGGGATCTGGATACCCATGTTGGCTCCCACATGTTCCTCGATGATCTCATCGGATGAACCACGATGTCGAGGATTCAATCAATCCCGTATACAATTCCCTTTGTCAATCGGTACGTTACTTGCCCGAGATTCGATCGTCGGTATCCCAATACCTTGTTCAATCTCGTTACCGGCAAGTCACTTTACTCGTACCGTAATGCATGATCCCGTGACCAACCACTTGGTCACTTTGAGCTCATTATGATGATGCATTACCGAGTGGGCCCAGAGATACCTCTCCGTCATACGGAGTGACAAATCCCAGTCTCGATCCGTGTCAACCCAACAGACACTTTCAGAGATACCTGTAGTGTACCTTTATAGTCACCCAGTTACGTTGTGACGTTTGGTACACCCAAAGCACTCCTACGGCATCCGGGAGTTACACGATCTCATGGTCTAAGGAAATGATACTTGACATTGGAAAAGCTCTAGCAAACGAACTACACGATCTTTGTGCTATGCTTAGGATTGGGTCTTGTCCATCACATCATTCTCCTAATGATGTGATCCCGTTATCAATGACATCCAATGTCCATAGTCAGGAAACCATGACTATCTGTTGATCAACGAGCTAGTCAACTAGAGGCTCACTAGGGACATGTTGTGGTCTATGTATTCACACATGTATTACGATTTCCGGATAACACAATTATAGCATGAACAATAGACAATTATCATGAACAAGGAAATATAATAATAACCATTTTATTATTGCCTCTATGGCATATTTCCAACAAATTTAAGGTCAAAATCTGGCACAGAATATAAATGGGACTAAGAGCATCTACAGCCGGGCACCCTATATTCGTCTCATACGCCCAGGCAGGCCATCCAGTCACTTACTGGTCACAAAAAACCGACCCAACTAAAGCTCTCAAACGGGCCTCAAACGTCTGGATTGACCAGCACCCCTCATATCCCTCCCAAATGTAGGGTGGGTATGAGGTGGCTCGGGCACGCCCGGGCGCGTCCACCACGTCAGCCCGGCCCACCGCTGGCCCACCCCGACCCCACAAAACCCCCGTCCGACAGAAACCCTAGCTCACTCCGCTCTGCTCCCCGACGCTCCCATTTCCCCATCCGCCAAATCCCTAGCACCGGCGAGCATGTCCAGCATCGGCAACCACTCCGACGGCGGCTCCGGAGACGAGGAGGAGTTGCCGCTCCGTATCGCGCTCGAGCGATCGCGGGTCGATACGGGCGGCAGCTCTGGGTCCCGTGCGACGGCTCGCCGCGGTAGTGCCGACGCCGGCGCCAGTCCTTCCCGCCACATGCGCGGATCTGGGAGGCCTGCCCGATCTGCTCCTCCCGCCCGACGGCCTCCTCCACCTCCGGCCGCTGCTCCGTGCGGGTAGCGCTTGTTTCCTCCCAGCTCCGCCGACGCAGCGGATGCGAACTCCGGAGTCGGAGGCACGTGCCACTCACCTCGAGAGGCAGAGGGCAAGGGAGATGGCGGGTGGGTCCAACGGGTCTGCGCAGTCCGCCCGCCGCAGCCAGGTGCCAAGACGAGGAGGACCATCTCTTCAAATGGGCGTGCTGCCGGTCACTGACTGAGGCAGAGATGAAGGCCTGAAGGCTCTAGAGGCTCAACGCCAAGCAACTCCAGCTTGGCATTGAGCAATCCAAGAGGGAGGCGGCGGAGGCAGCGCGGGAGGCGGCGAGGGTGGCCAAGCTCAAGCGCAAGCAACCGCGTTGTCCGCCGCTTGCAAGGCTACATCGTCATCTCCGATTCCTCCTCCGACGATGGGTCCGACGGCTCCGACGTGGACCCACCTCCTGCTGTGGACTCCTACAGTTGTGCCGGCAACCGGAAGGGCAAAGGGCCAGCGAGGAAGTGGTGAAGATCTGTCTTAATTTCAAGTTTTTAGATGTAGTTGGAACTTGTCCGCCGTATTATGTGTATTATGTGAACTTTGGCTATCTTTTGATGCTTCGACTGTGATGTTTTGATGAACCGATTGTGCATTTGTATGTCCGCTCATGATCTACGCAGTTTATATCAACGTTGCATGATTGAATATAGGGGAGGGAATATGAGATACACGGGTGTGGAGGCGCGGATATAGAGAGTACCCGGCCAGTGTCCGCCGGTGCCCGGACGCGTTCGCGAACGTATAGAGGACAGGATTTGCCAAGTCTAACTATAGATGCTCTAATAAACCAGGACGGATGTAGTACTAGGCTAGCTAGCTTTGTCTCATGAGCCGTACATACACACCCTTGTTACTACTCTCTCCGATTCCTAAATACTTGTCTTTCTAGGCATTTCAAATGAATATCACATACGGATGTATGTAGACATATTTTAGAGTGTAGATTCACTCATTTTACTCCGTATATAGTCACTTGTTGAAATGCCTAGAAAGACAAGTATTTAAGAACGGAGGGAGTAGATTGTACCATAAAGAAAAGGGAAATAAAGGGAAAAATGTAATGTGTGCCCACGTTTAAGAGCTTTTGCAAACGTGATCGATTTGTAGGGTTTTTTTTTCTGAACACAGTACCGATGTAGATGCTCATATATACGTACATACAGTCACTCCTATCAATGGACCCGCACCTTATCTCTATGAGCATTTCCGAGATATTAAGCCGACACATCATCTTGAGGTTGACGAAATCGCCACAGACGCTTTTGTAGTCGATGGGAACGTCTCCTTCATTGAATGCACATCGTTGCAAAGCCTGAAATAAATCCAAGAATAATGTGTACACCAGTGTGAAATTTAAGACTTAAAATCTGATGGGCTGAGGACCCTAACCTCCTAACCATTCAATCACAACTTAATTCACTGATTGATCCGTAGGTGAGTCCGGATAAATAGAGGTAGCAAAAGGCATCACACGCGCTCGCAAGGATTTCCCTTTTATTGCCAGAATTGGGTTGCTATTCCCAAAAAGAAAGAGGCGGGTTGTATCGGCTCAATTTCTTTAAATAAAAAGAAAAATAAAAGGGAGTGGCTAGGTCTCAGTCGACTGATATTTAATTAATCAAGTCTCAGTTAAATGATATAACATGCAAGAAAAAAAAACAAAACTTTTTTCACAGCTTAATCAAATCTCATTCGACTGAGATTTAGAAAATAGAAATCTGGGTTCTGTCGGGGAATTCAGCAGTATACATAGTCCCGTCGAGTCGAGTTCCTGTTGATGTGTCTAGGCCGCTGCTTGAACAGAATCGATCCGTTCGGCGACGTTATAACCGCAAACTTGTCACCAGTATAAAAAGTACCCAAGCGATCTTATGTGATCATACTAGCATCTCTGCTTGTCACTCCTAGCTAGGTGACACAGGAGCGATATCAAGGTGCCGTCATGGACAATCTACTCTCTCCGTCCTCCTGCTTCCTTCCACCTTCGCCGTCCTCCCAATACTCCACGGTGGGCACACAGGTGATCGAGTTTGTGCCCCTGCTTCACGAGCAATGGCTGTTCGACGACGGCACGATGTCCCAGAACGAGGACAGGGAGCTGTGGGCGCCTATGGGGAGCACGCTTCCCCGGAGCCCTGAGCTCTCGGAGCTGCCGTCGGGCGTCCCGGCAACGCCGCTGTCCAATGGTAAGCGGCGTGGCCGGAAACCCGGGCCCCGCTCCGACTCTCGCCAAACCGTCGGCCACGTGCAGGCTGAGCGCCAGCGCCGCGACAAACTGAACCGTCGATTTTGCGACCTCCGCGCTGTCGTCCCCAACGTGTCCCGTATGGACAAGGCATCACTCCTTGCTGACGCCGCCACCTACATCGGGGAGCTACGCACCCGCGTAGCGCACTTGGAGGACGAGGCCAACAAGACATTGGAGAAGGGAGCTGCGGCCGCCGCTTCTCGCGGTGGTCCAGCTTCCAAGTTCCTGCAGGTAGATGAAACTGTGGACGTGCGGATGGTGGGACGAGACGGGGCCGCGGTGCGTGTGACCACCACTGCCAACCACGCTCCCGCGCAGCTGATGGGCGCCCTCCGGTCACTGGAGCTGCAGGTGCAGCATGCCTGCGTTAGCCACGTGCAGGGCGTGACCCTGCAAGACGTCCTCGTGGACATGCCAGCCTCGATGCAGGACGCCGACGACCTCCGCTCGGCGCTGCTCCAGGCGCTGCAGGAGCAGCAGGACAGCGCCTAACCGCTAGCCGGAGCATTGATCGGGATAATAAAGCAGATGAAGTGGACGCCTGTAACATCTTCCCTAATTTGGTTTCCTGCTGTTATACATGAAATAAATTGAATATTATCAACGTTGTAGACGGTGTAGTCACAGAATGCGGATACGTCGCCCCATCCACCACACAGTATTGGTATTACTTGTGTTCTTCTACTCCTACTCTTGACGTCATTCAAATACTTGAGAAGTGATTCTCCATGCTTTGTCAAATATACATGTTTTCGTTCCAAACGTCTCACAAAATGAAACTTTGCAGTCCCGGAAAATAGAGGATCTGAATGATAAGAAAATCTAGCAATCTTGTGTGCCACCTGTTTAGCATCCCTCGAACGGTGTTGTATCTTAATCATGCCAATTCGATTCAGGAGTTTTTCCTTGACTCCAAGCGATAAGTCTAATGACGATGGTGAATTAGTGTAGACCGTGATGAAGACTCGTCATAGACCTTCTCATATCGCATCTTGCTTTCCACCCCAAAGCACTGGACTGACTTCATAGGTGCAAGGACACTAGAGCTGATGTCTTTAGTGTCTCCGGTTCTTTTCCCCCCTTAGCTTCCTCTTCCATCTCCCGGATCATCCTCTTCCACAGACGTATCTCCTTCTTGATCCCACCACAATCGGTCACTCTTCACTCTTTTGGTGCGCATGTCTGGTATGGCATAACCAAGCTCGATGTCTTCAACATGGAAGGGGCTTTGTGCCATGCGGTGAACTTGTGCCATTGATCAGAGAATCTTCCCCTTAAATAGGCTTTCGCCCCGCTATATTAATATAGCAACCATCCGACACAACTGTTCGATCATCGCTGGGGCAAACAGCACAGTCACACCCAAAAGAACAATAAGAGAAAAATAAGAGAAAGAATGACAACAGCGTCGGATCGACAAAAGCGACGGCATCCCGCAACCGCTGCGTCCTCCGAAGAATTCCACCATGCTCCTATGCCGCCGAATTGCCGCGTACCAAGCAACATCTTCAAGATGGACTGCGATGATGACGACGCTGCTGCCCGGACGGATCCTAGGATTTCTCCGGTACACGGAGAGAAGTGAGGGAGAGGTACACCCGACGCCCTTCAAAAAGGATGGTGGCGCCCACAGGCGTCACCTCGTCGGTGCCGACACAGATTTCTCTCAACCCCTACCCCCACACCCCAGGACCAATCGTTGGCTCCACCACGCTTGCCGCCCACCAACATGCGCCAGCACAATCTTGAGGACACCATCGACGTCTCACCATGACAAACGCTGCAAGGCCGGCCGGACCTAACCGAAGCAACCGTAGACAGGGGCCGGCAGTACCGTAGCCGCATGGGAGGGAACAACCTCCACCGGCTTAGGCGATAGCAGACCAGACGCAGCAGCAGGAGTACACCAGGCCAACTGTCCCGCCAAGCCTAGATCGGGCCCGTGAAGCTCCTGCCGCCGCGCTGCAGCCAACGCAGCACAGTAGCCGCCACCCCCGTCGCAAGAAGCTTGCCAGGCCAGCCAGAAGCGACCAGATGGAATCCAAACCGGCCCACGCTGACCCAGATCTGGGCCTGCAGGGCACCGCCGGCTAGCGCTCGCATCCAGCCGCCACCGTCGCCAAGGGGCCAGGCCGCCGCCACCCGACCAGGGCCGGAACGCTGCCACCGAGCTGCACCGCCGCTGGAGCAGACCCACCCGAGTCGGGTGTCCGCGGCGAGGAAAGGAAGAGGCCGCCGGCGGCGGCCACGCCACGGCGCCGCGCGGGCAACGCCCACCGCGCCAGCCGACGACGGCGGCGGGAATGGGGAGGCACGGGGGAGTGCTGGACGGAGAGGGGAGAGGAGGCCGCCCCGGCCGTCTCGCTCGGGGAGGCGGCGCGGGGGGTACGGGGTCAGGGGAGAATCACCGCAAAGATGGAAAGATTAGAGAATCTTTCCATCGATAAGATGTTTGGCGTTTGTTCCAAGATCGCGCCATGGACTCGAGTGTTTTCCTTCTCTCTAGGTGAACTTATAACCATCCAGTGAGGATTATAGATTGACAAAGAACAAGAGATAGCCTCCCATGGGTTTCCCGGGCATCCAGGATGCAACATGGCATTAGTACGAGCGGGCATGCTCGTACCAGACTCGTCCCTCTCCGACTCACATAGGCGCCTGTTAGTGTAGCAGAGGTGTGGAACAATCGTACCCAGTCGTACCAGTCCTCGTAACCGACTATGCATCTGTGCTCACTTCTTCTTTGGCACAACCCTCCTTAAACACATCAACGATCGAGATCTATCCATACTCTTTCATAATAAAGGATAGGATGGTCTTTCTCAAAAATATGTCACCCGCCGATACGGAAGAAGCCTTCACCTATAGTAATGGGTCGGCCCATTTGGAAGCGCGTACCGGTCCTCGTAAACGACTCTGCATCTGCGACCTGCACATTCCTTTTCACTTCTTCGGCACCCCCCTCCCCCAAACACATCAACGGTGGAGATATATCCATGCCCTTTCATAATAAAAGATAGGATGGTCTTTCTCAAGAATACGTCACCCGCCGATACGGAAGAAGCCTTCACCTACAATAATGGGTCAGCCCATTTGGAAGCGCACAAATTAAAGAAAAAGGGGGAGTACCCAAGGATCAGACCCAGGTCTTCAGGATGATGGACAAGGGTGCTGCCAATCGGCCTTGCATCAAGTCCGTGATGAGTAGCACGGGGCAACCAACTTGAGGCGAAACAAGCCAATTTCCAATTGGTATTTCTGGGTTTTTTTGTTTTTATATTTTAAACCGGGTTTTGTTCCTTTTTATTCTTTTTTCCTTTTTCCTTTTCATTTTTTATTTTTTATTTTTATCATATGCCCAAACTTTTTAAAAGAAAAAATCAAATTCGTTATTTTTTCTGAAATTTCTGGATCTTTTTCAACTTCTAGAACCTTTTTTTGCAACTTTTTAAGCTTTTTAAAAAATCTACAAAAAAAACAAAATTGATGAACTCTTTTCAAATCTGCGAATGCTTGGGCCGGCCCAACAGGCGCCCGACGGGAGCAATGCCATCATACTTGAGCAAAGGTCTAAGCGTTTTTTTTCTACTTTTTCATTTTTCTTTTATTTTTTTATTAATTCATCTTTCTTCTTTTTAAATTTATTGTCCTTTTGTAACATGTTAAAAAAACTTGAAATATCGTTTGGACCAAAAATGTTCTTGTTCTCAAATATTGTTTACAATTTTAAAAAATATTCTAGAGTAAACAAAAAAATGTTCCTGTTATCAAATTTATATTCACGAATTTAAGAAATATTTGTGTTTCATAAAAAGTTAATAAAGTTTTTAAAAATTATGTGGTTTCAATTTTTATTTAAATTCATCTATTGTTGGAAATTTTTAACAATTTTAAAAAAAGTGTTCAAGTTTGTAAAATTTCATACACAATTTGAAATTCCAAAATTGTTGATAATTTCAAGAAATGGTTAGGACATAAGAAAAAGTTCATTGATAATGACAAAAATATTCAAATTAGGAAAAACTACATGCTCACAGAGGCACCCATCTGGCCTTGTCTGCCACACTCCTCTCAACTGATGTTTTTTTAAACTATGGATAAATTACCCCAACTTTTGCAAGAGTTGGGCAGGCTCATTGTGACGCCCTGGATTCAATCGTACACTAATCATACACGCAAATGTGTACGATCAAGATCAAGGACTCACGGGAAGATATCACAACACAACTCTAAACACAAATTAAAATAATACAAGCTTTATATTACAAGCCAGGGGCCTCGAGGGCTCGAATACATAAGCTCGGATACACAAGAGTCAGCGAAAGCAACACTATCTGAGTACAGACATAAGTTAAACAAGTTTGCGTTAAGAAGGCTAGCACAAACTGGGATACAGATCGAAAGAGGCGCATGCCTCCAGCATGGGATCCTCCTAAACTACTCCTGGCTGTCGTCAGCGGCCTGCACGTAGTAGTAGGCACCTCCGGTGTAGTAGGAGTGGTCGTCGACGGTGGCGTCTGGCTCCTGGGCTCCAGCATCTGGTTGCGACAACCAGGTAGAATGGAAAGGGGGGAAAGAGGGAGAAAAGCAACCGTGAGTACTCATCCAAAGTACTCGCAAGCAAGGATCTACACTACATATGCAGGGGTATCTGTGTAAAGGGGCAATATCGGTGGATTGAACTGCAGAATGCCAGAATAAGAGGGGGATAGCTAGTGTTGTCGAAGACTACGCTTCTGGCAGCCTCCATCTTGCAGCATGTAGAAGAGAGTAGATGGTAAGTTCACCAAGTAGCATCGCATAGAATAATCCTACCCGGCGATCCTCCCCTCGTCGCCCTGTGTGAGAGAGATCACCGGCTTATATCTGGCACTTGGAAGGGTGTGTTTTATTAAGTATCCGGTTCTAGTTGTCATAAGGTCAAGGTACAACTCCGGGTCGTCCTTTTACTGAGGGACACGGCTATTCGAATAGATAAACTTCCCTGCAGGGGTGCACCACATAACCCAACACGCTCGATCCCATTTGGCCGGACACACTTTCCTGGGTCATGCCCGGCCTCGGAAGATCAACACGTCGCAGCCCTACCTAGGCACAACAGAGAGGTCAGCACGCCGGTCTAAATCCTATGGCGCAAGGGTCTGGGCCCATCGCCCATTGCACACCTGCACGTTGTGAGGGCGGCCGGAAGCAGACCTAGCCTAGCAGGCGTTCCAGTCCAATCCGGCGTGCGCCGCTCAGTCGCTGACGTCACGAAGGCTTCGGCTGATACCACGACGTCGAGTGCCCATAACTGTTCCCGCGTAGTTGGTTAGTGCGTATAGGCAAGTGGCCAGACTCAGATCAAATACCTAGTTCTCGTTAAGCGTGTTATTTTGAAGTAACCGCGAACGCCGACCACGGCCAGGCCCACCTCTCTCCTAGGTGGTCTCAACCTGCCCTGTCGCTCCGCCACAAAGTAACAGTCGGGGGCCGTCGGCAACCTAGGCCCACCTCTACCGGGATGGAGCCACCTGCCCCTTCAGCCCCCATCTTCGAACAGTATCATGAGTAATGTAACAGTATAAAGTAGATAGCATATGCCCGTGATCACCTCCCGAAGTGATCATGGCCCAGTAGTATAGCGTGGCAAACGGACAAGAGTGTAGGGCCACTGATGGAACACTAGCATCCTATACTAAGCATTAGTAGAGCAGGTAAGGGTAACAACTATAGCAACAATGACAGGCTATGCAGCAGAATAGGATTAACCGAAAGCAGTAACATGCTACACTACTCTAATGCAAGCAGTAGAGAGAAGGAATAGGCGATATCTGGTGATCAAGGGGGGGGCTTGCCTGGTTGCTCTGGCAAGAAGGAGGGGTCGTCAACACCGTAGTTGTACTGGGGGTCGCCGGTAGTCTCAGGGTCTACCGAAAAGAAGTAACGGAGGGGGAACACAATAAATAACAGAGCAATCAAAGCATCACAAAGCATAACATGGCAATACGCGGAGCTAGAGGTGACCTAACGCAGTACTAGGTGATACCGTCGAAGGGGGGAAACATCCGGGAAAGTATCCCGGTGTTTCACGTTTTCGGATAGATGAACCGGAGGAGGAAAGTTATGTGTTCTCTATGCTAGGGATGTGTGGCAGACGAACGGGCTACGTATTCGGATTCGTCTCGTCATTCTAAGCAACTTTCATGTACAAAGTTTTTTCATCTGAGATACGGTTTATTTTATATTAATTTTCAAACTTTTAACCGATTTACTAATTTCTGGTTTTAATTTAATTCGTAAATAAATTAATATTTAATTACTATGGGTACACAGAAGTGTACCTAGCAAATGCGACTGAGAGGCCGACTGGTGGGTCCAGTCATCTGAGTCAGCCGCTGACAAGTCAGCCTTATCCAGTAGAACAGTGGAGTGGTCCCACCTGTCATTGTCTCAACCATTTAATCAGTGGTTAAATTTAACCCAGGGCTAATTAGAGGGGAGGCCCCACATGTCAGGGAGTATTTAGGTTAGTTAATTAGCCAGTTTACTTAAGTTGTGATTAATTAGAAGGCGGGTCCCAGCAGTCAGTGGCACTGGCGCCATAAGCGGCTAGGTTAAGCGGACACGTCAGCGGCGCCGACGTTTCGTCGCCGGCGACCAAAACACGGCGACGACGCACGGGATGTCGCCGGAAATCGGTTACAGGCCACCAAAACGGGCGTCGCTGGTCGCGTTCGAACGCGCGTGAAGTCCCGCGTCCAACGGTGCTAGGGGTGGGAGTGAGGGAGGTCCCAAGCGACGCCGACGACGGGCAATTGCGATGGCCGGATCTCGGCAAGCTCGGTTTCAAGGTTGCAGCATATGGCGAGGCGACCAAAGGGCATCAGATGGTTCCTGGGGAGTCCAGGAACACGAGGCAAAGCTCGATCGCGAGTCCTGCGGGCTGTGGCCACGGCGGAGAGTCAAACGGCGGCGACGAGTTCTCGGACGCGGTAGCGGGGCTAGCTAGTGGGGGAGCCAGAGCTCAAGGGAAGAGGGGAGGATGTGGGGGCTCACAGAGGGCCGGTAGGGGGCTCAGGGGAGCCAGGGGGTGCCAGAGTCGAGAGTATCGACGGCGAGGTAGCGGCGGCGTCCGACGAAGGGGATCGAGGCAGACGGCGTCGAGGCGGCTCCAGGGACGGCGAGCGGCGGTGGGATTGGTGGAGATCCGACGAAGGTGCGATGGTGGCCGCAGGGGAGGGGGTCGACGCGGGCGTCGCGGCGGTGGGGAAGTCCGGCGACGGGATCGGGGTGCTGGCGATGTGGGGCGATGGGGTAGGGGCAGTTGCCCAATCTAGATCGGGTTGTGGGGGGGGAGAGGAGCGAGGAGATCATGCGGGTGGGGGGAGGAGTGGACCGAGAGGGGGGTAGTGGGGATCGTGGGTGCGGTTAGGGTTTCGACCGAGGAAGTCATAGGCCAGGGGGGTGAGCTGGTCTGGCCAGCTGGGCCAAGGCCTAGGCGGGGGGTGGGGGATTTCATTTTAATTATTTGTTTATTTTCTTTCTACTTATATTATTTCTTTTTTATTTTCTTTTAGTTCCCTTTTATTTTAGTTTTAGTAAAATACCAAAGTGGCACCTAAATAGATGCTACAAATTATGTCACTGCCTCAATAGTTTAATACTTATAAAAATTTAGATTTGAAATTGTTTATTATTTTAAAAGCATTTAAATAATTGTATTTGCTACTGTTTTATTCATTTTAGAGTATTTAAACATTTTATAAAGGTGTGGTTTCTCCACCATAATTATCTATGCAATATTTGGTTCACTTCGAACATTTTAGTTTTAATATTTGAAAACTTTTATTGGTTGCTTGATTTCGGATTTGAATTAGAATTGGATTCGAACTAACGCGAGATTAGCAATAGTAATCAAAGTGATGTGGCATCATTAGCAGAGAATTACTGTAGCTTAAATACCCGAGATTTAAGAGGTGGAACAAGGGGGAAAGGGGTCTGGTTACGAAATTCTAACGAATCTTCCCGGTCTTTGTTGCTCTTCTCGAAGAGGTCGATCCATTACATTGATGTCTTCATTTCTCTGCTTCAGGTCATCATGATGAAGTCATCATCCTTTCTTCGGAAATTTCATCGTACTTATGAAAGGACAAGGGGTAACTTCGGAAGAACGGACCTTACAAGGTTGACTATCTAGCAGATTACTCAGGGAATGCAATAGAAAGTAACTCTCGAGATACTTAAGAAAATATCGAGAGTAAAGTAAGAAGGTGCCATGAGAAGTTTCCAATGGGCAGGCAATCATTGGATGGCCTAATCAGAAGGTGAGGGGGGTTCAGAGCAACGAGAATAAGTATTGCATCTGATATCAGAATAGATCACTTGGCAGGTGGCCCGTGAATTACATAAGAAGTCAAGCGCGAGGAATAACTTGGACAACAGGGTGTACAAGAGAGTCAGGTTTCGATCCTGTGGAACTGTGGGTTATGGGCCCACCATGTGGGTTAAAAGTAGGAAGGGCGATGACGTCTTGCACGATCATGTAAGCAAGGTATGTCAGAGGATAGCCTATCAGTTATGTCAGCAACAACATCAGTACCAAGGGCGAGGGACGAAGAGAACCATTTTCCTGCTCGTTGAACGAGGCGGAGCAATAGGCAAAGTTCTCATCCATCGATGGCTACCGGAATGTCATCAACAATAGTAACAGGGTCTTGCTGACAGAATTGTACAACGAGGTGTTTACATAAGCAGGAGAATAATACTGCTTAGATCATATAGATCACAAGAAAGGTTAAACCAAACAATGGAAAGGAAAATATGATTATCAGATTAAACAGAACAATGGAAAGGAAAATGTGTTAAAACACATATTTCAGGGGTATTTCCTTCCCAAGGACAAACAGAGCATGATATCCGTGACAGGATATAATGTAGAAAACCCTTTAGGTAAGGGGAGAGAAATTTCATGACATCACCCATACAACGGTGTTTGGATAGTTGAGCAAGAAACAATTAGCATTGGGCTGCGAGTGTTCTTGTAGAAAGAATCGGAGTACCACAGACATGCTTCGAGATAGCATTGACATGGTCATCATGTAAGGGTCAGATTTTGGATACACAAAGGAACCATCAGGAACAACTCATAGAATAAGTTTTACAATTTCATCATGGAAGAATGGATAACCTTGCTGAAAAGGAAACTATAACAGCAGGTCCTCTGGCCAGGGGTGCTAAGCAAAGACACCACCTTACCGGGTTATGTAGAGACCAATGTTATAAGCTTGGAAATATGTCCCAACCATCATATCTGACCGAGATTCAGATCTGATTGGTGTCCAAATACCTCAGACTCAGGATGCCTGAGAGGAAACGGTGCAATACAAATTGGCGAGATGACATTGTAAAATTCTCGAGAAATGAACTATGGAAGCGAGTTACGAAACAAGAGTTCATCAGTAAACCAACGAGAGGATGAGGAGGTGGCTGATGGAATCAGCGACAATTCATCAAGATTAACAAAAGATGGATTTCCACAATTATGTGAACAAGGAGATAGCATTTGTCAGATCAAATGGTATAATGATGTATGCTCGAGGAAAACATACACAGTTAAACATTGGTTGAAAGGTGCACCCGAAATATGGGCTGGGTTGCACGACCAACATTGGAATGGTGATTCAATAATCAATAGTCTAAGAATGAACGGCCGACCATTAACTTCAAAGCAATAGGGTTGCTAGAAGGGCAGAATCCAAACAGCACAGCTCACTTGTTGGTACCGTGGTTGGAATCAACACGAGGACCCAAGAAAGAATGGTGATGGTGAGAAGTATCACCATACCAAGAATTCTTAAGAGGTGGTGAAATTCCCACGACATTCTTGACATAAAAGGTGGTAATATTCCAAGGTAAAGAAGATCAATGCTAGGTAGCAAGGAACTCAAGGTATAACACAAAACACGAACAAGTTTGTGTTGGAGGGAAGACAATAAAGTGGTCGATGATAACACAAATCATCGAGGCAAGGATGGTATTTCTCATCATGAATCCGATTGATATCCTGGAAGAGCTCATAAGGTTGATGATGATCACGACACATTTGTCGAGAGATTTCTTGAAAATGCAATCAATCAGCGACGACATCAAGTCAAAGGAATGATGAAGCGAAAGGTTATTGGAACCATGGGTACGACACAAACTCGAAACCAAGCTCGCTGTTCAAGGCGAAATGATATGATGAGGAAGATCGACGTAAGCTTAGCTCATCGTTGAAAATTATGCTCCAAGAATAAGGACCAGGTAGCACAGTTAAAATTAGCACTATGATGATAGCCGATCAGGCTAGGATTGACATGCTCGAGTTCAAACCCGTAAGCAATGACGATTAATAGGAGTTGTCGAATCATAGTGCGGACTCGAATCAGTTATCGGTGTCCTTGAGTGGTTAACAACTTAGAACCCAGGAAAAATTGGAAGCAGTGAGAATAATACTTGATGAAGAACTCATAAGAAGTTATGTATTTCTTGATATTATCGTGGTACTAGAGGGTAATGCTCGATGGTAGGGCAGAATATAGGTTAGAATGGTGTATTGATCTACAGAAGACAAGTGCCTTTACTTGACTGAGAAATGAAATCCAAGGAGAACAATATGGTCGAAACCACATTTGTAAATGATCAAACCATAGAAGATGAACTCATAACAAGGGGATAATTATTTTGAGAGAAGCTTCCATGATAAGGTATACATCGTGTCCATGGGCATGAACATAGGGTTCAAGGTCGACTCCCACTTCTCCAAAGCATAACCTTCCATTCACTTCTCGTGTTTCAAAAATGACATTAGTTGTTGAAGGTTTTACCGGGTGCAATACCAGATAAGTATGACCCATGAAATCTTACGGGTCAAACAGATTAAGCAAGGCGTTGTTTCAACCCATCGGGGCATCTTAGGAACATATACCACAAACTTCAGGAGTAAATAACTCAAGCTCAAAAGCAGAGCATGGTTGAGAAAGCAGAGGATACAATTTACCGAAGGCACTATGTATCCGAGGAAAGGCTCACAAGGTTATTGAATATGAAGGACGTTGTCGGATAAAAAATTCAACAAATGATCTGGTGGTCCATAAGGGATCTGATGTGAGCATCGGTACTCAACTAGAAGAAGAAAGCATGCAACGAGATCAGATGATAGAAACAACTGACTAATTCAAAGCTCAATTGCAAAGGAATTATGAATTCCAAGACAAGGGATCAGAAGCAATGCTCTGATTAGGGATGGATAAGTTGAATAGCCTTAGGGATACAATCGATGGCAATTTGATTGGTCGAGATCCAGCTCATGTTTAAAATGACGTCTGAGCCAAAAGGATGAATTCTAGGATCTGATTGAGGATTGCGAGCATTCGCAACATATTGAATCAACGGACTCAAAATGATAATTACAAAGAATGTCCACGGGTATTGCTAGAAATATGGAATTTAACCATAATGCAAGAAGGTAAAGAATCCAAGAGCAATAGGTTGCTGAGGATTTTCAGAAATTTGAATAGTATTTTGAAGAATTTTTTTGAAACACATGAACCACTGGTGATGAGCGGATACTTGGTATGTGCGAGGAATTATCCATAGGGGTTTATCGGTGGTCGGGGATAGCAAAAGCAACAAGCTCAAAGCCTCGAAAGAACATCAAGGAGTGTCTTCGGAATCCTTCGGTGCACCAAGCAATCATCTGGAGCAAGGGGCTCTCCGGGAGGAAGTAGTTACGAGAACCTAGAGTCAGAGTTAGTAAAATCATTTCACCCGAATAGAAGAGAGATCAGAGTTCAAAGTAAAGATCGAGGAGTAAAAGATCCTAATACCACCCAATGGCGACGTGGGCCCGTAAGCCACACATCCATGTTAGTAAAAGTTTTGCAATGTCTAGACTCGACTTCGGCCAAGGAGTTGGAAAGGGGGATTCCTACAGGCAGTCGGCTCTGATACCAACTTGTGACGCCCTCGATTCAATCGTACACTAATCATGCACGCAAATGTGTACGATCAAGATCAAGGACTCACGGGAAGATATCACAACACAACTCTAGACACAAATTAAAATAATACAAGCTTTATATTACAAGCCAAGGGCCTCGAGGACTCGAATACATAAGCTCGGATACACAAGAGTCAGCGGAAGCAACAATATCTGAGTACAGACATAAGTTAAACAAGTTTGCCTTAAGAAGGCTAGCACAAACTGGGATACAGATCGAAAGAGGCGCATGCCTCCTGCCTGGGATCCTCCTAAACTACTCTTGGCCGTCGTCAGCGGCCTGCACGTAGTAGTAGGAACCTCCGCTGTAGTAGGAGTCGTCGGCGACGGTGGCGTCTGGCTCCTGGGCTCCAGGATCTGGTTGCGACAACCAGGTAGAATGGAAAGGGGGAAAAGAGGGAGAAAAGCAACCGTGAGTACTCATCCAAAGTACTCGCAAGCAAGGATCTACACTACATATGCAGGGGTATCTGTGTAAAGGGGCAATATCGGTGGACTGAACTGCAGAATGCCAGAATAAGAGGGGGATAGCTAGTGCTGTCGAAGACTACGCTTCTGGCAGCCTCCATCTTGCAGCATGTAGAAGAGAGTAGATGGTAAGTTCACCAAGTAGCATTGCATAGCATAAACCTACACGGCGATCCTCCCCTCGTCGCCCTGTGTGAGAGCGATCACCGGGTTATATCTGGCACTTGGAAGGGTGTGTTTTATTAAGTATCCGGTTCTAGTTGTCATAAGGTCAAGATACAACTCCAGGTCGTCCTTTTACCGAGGGGCACGGTTATTCAAATAGATAAACTTCCCTGAAGGGGTGCACCACATAACCCAACACGCTCGATCCCATTTGGCCGGACACACTTTCCTGGGTCATGCCCGGCCTCGGAAGATCAACACATCGCAGCCCTACCTAGGCACAACAGAGAGGTCAACACGCCGGTCTAAATCCTATGGTGCAGGGGTCTGGGCCCATCGCCCATTGCACACCTGCACATTGCGAGGGCGGCCGGAAGCAGGCCTAGCCTAGCAGGCGTTCCAGTCCAATCCAGTGTGCGCTGCTCAGTCGCTGACGTCACGAAGGCTTCGGCTGATACCACGACGTCGAGTGCCCATAACTGTTCCCGCGTAGTTGGTTAGTGCGTATAGGCCAGTGGCCAGACTCAAATCAAATACCAAGATCTCCTTAAGCGTGTTATTTTGAAGTATTTGCGAACGCCGACCAGGGCCAAGCCCACCTCTCTCCTAGGTGGTCTCAACCTGCCCCGTCGCTCCACCACAAAGTAACAGTCGGGGGCCGTCGGGAACCCAGGCCCACCTCTACCGGGATGGAGCCACCTGCCCCTTCAGCCCCCATCTCCGAACAGTATCATGAGTAATGTAACAGTATAAAGTATATAGCATATGCCCGTGATCACCTCCCGAAGTGATCACGGCCCAGTAGTATAGCATGGCAGACGGACAAGAATGTAGGGCCACTGATGGAACACTAGCATCCTATACTAAGCATTAGGATAGCAGGTAAGGGTAACAATTGTAGCAACAATGACAGGCTATGCAGCAGAATAGGATTAACCGAAAGCAGTAACATGCTACACTACTCTAATGCAAGGGGGGCTTGCCTGGTTGCTCTAGCAAGAAGGAGGGGTCGTCAACACCGTAGTTGTACTGGGGGTCGCCGGCAGTCTCAGGGTCTACCGAAAAGAAGTAACGGAGGGGGAACACAATAAATAACAGAGCAATCAAAGCATCACAAAGCGTAACACGGCAATACGCGGTGCTAGAGGTGACCTAACGCAGTACTAGGTGATACCGGCGAAGGGGGGAAACATCCGGGAAAGTATCCCCGGTGTTTCATGTTTTCGGATAGATGAATCGGAGGGGGAAAGTTGCATGTTCGCTATGCTAGGGATGTGTGGCAGACGAACGGGCTACATATTCGGATTCGTCTCGTCATTCTAAGCAACTTTCATGTACAAAGTTTTTTCATCTAAGATACGGTTTATTTTATATTAATTTTCAAACTTTTAACTGATTTACTAATTTTTGGATTTAATTTAATTTGAAAAAAAATTAATATTTAATTACTATGGGTACACAAAACTGTACCCAGCAAATGCGACTGAGAGGCTGACTGATGGGTCCAGTCAGCTGAGTCAGTCGTTGACAAGTCAGCCTTATCCACTAGAACAGTGGAGTAGTCCCACCTGTCATTGTCTCAACCATTTAATCAGTGGTTAAATTTAACCCAGGGCTAATTAGAGGGGAGGCCCCACATGTCAGGGAGTATTTAGGTTAGTTATTTAGCCAGTTTACTTAAGTTGTGATTAATTAGAAGGCGGGTCCGAGCAGTCAGTGGCACTGGCGTCATAAGCGGCTAGGTTAAGCGGACACGTCAGCGGCGCCGACGTTTAGTCGCCGGCGGCCAAAACACGGCGACGACGCATGGGATGTCGCCGGAAATCGGTTACAGGCCACCAAAACGGGCGTCGCTGGTCGCGTTCGAACGCGCGTGAAGTCCCGCGTCTAACGGTGCTAGGGGTGGGAGTGAGGGAGGTCCCAAGCGACGCCGACGACGGGCAATGGCGATGGCCGGATCTCGGCAAGCTCGGTTTCAAGGTTGCAGCATATGGCGAGGCGACCAAAGGGCATCAGATGGTTCCTGGGGAGTCCAGGAACACGAGGCAAAGCTCGGTCGCGAGTCCTGCGGGCTGTGGCCACGGCGGAGAGTCAAACGGCGGCGACGAGTTCTCGGACGCGGTAGCGGGGCTAGCTAGTGGGGGAGCCAGAGCTCAAGGGAAGAGGGGAGGATGTGGGGGGCTCACAGAGGGCCGACAGGGGGCTCAGGGGAGCCAGGGGGTGCCGGAGTCGAGAGGATCGACGGCGAGGTAGCGGCGGCGTCCGACGAAGGGGATCGAGGCAGACGGCGTCGAGGCGGCTCCAGGGACGGCGAGCGGCGGCGGGGTTGGTGGAGATCCGACGAAGGTGCGATGGTGACCGCAGGGAAGGGGGTCGACGCGGGCGTCGCGGCGGTGGGGAAGTCCGGCGACGAGATCGGGGTGCTGGCGATGTGGGGCGATGGGGTAGGGGCAGTTGCCCGATCTAGATCGGGTTGTGGGGGGGGAGAGGAGCGAGGAGATCGTGCGGGTGGGGGGAGGAGTGGATCAAGAGGGGGGTAGTGGGCATCGTGGGTGCGGTTAGGGTTTCGACCGGGGAAGTCATAGGCCAGGGGGGCGAGCTGGGCTGGCCAGCTGGGCCAAGGCCTAGGCGGGGGGTGGAGGATTTCATTTTAATTATTTGTTTATTTTCTTTCTACTTATTTTATTTCTTTTCTGTTTTCTTTTAGTTCCCTTTTATTTTAGTTTTAGTAAAATACCAAAGTGGCACCTAAATAGATGCTACAAATTATGTCACTGCCTCAATAGTTTAATACTTATAACAAATTAGATTTGAAATTGTTTATTATTTTAAAAGCATTTAAATAATTGTATTTGCTATTGTTTTATTCATTTTAGAGTATTTAAACATTTTATAAAGGTGTGGTTTCTCCACCGTAATTCTCTATGCAATATTTGGTTCACTTCGAACATTTTAGTTTTAATATTTGAAAACTTTTATTGCTTGCTTGATTTCGGATTTGAATTAGAATCGGATTTGAACTAACGCGAGATTAGCAACAGTAATTGAAGTGACGTGGCATCATTAGCAGAGATTTACTGTAGCTTAAATATCCGGGCGTCACACTCATGTTAGGCATTCATGTCAGTTTCAAACAAATTCTGACACCGTTTGCACGTTGGGACACGTCCGGCCATTTGTCGGCCGTTTTCACCTTGAGAACTCCAGAAATGCAAACTTGTTGAAAACCCAGACAACTTGTGATGGTGCCTTGAAATGTTCATACAAGGTCATGAAAAAAATTGGGACCATTTCAAGGATGTTGAGAAACAACGTGCTCTCAGACGAAGCATTCTGTCCTACCCGAACACCCTCTGTTCAACATAGTTTATGTTTGGACATCCTTCAAATGACCCAACTTTTTCAAGCAGGTGGGTATGCCAATGGTAGACATCCATGTTAGGTTTGAAAAATTTCGGACACCATATGCAAGGTGCGACATATCCAACCATTTATTCGCCTTTTTGACCGAGAAACTTCAAGAAATGCAAAACTTGACGAAAACCAAAATAATTTGACATGGTGCCTTGAATTGTTCATACCAGAACATGGAAAAATGGGATCATTTAAAGGATGTCAAGAACAATGTGCTCTTACACGGACCCTTCTCGCCTACCGAACACCCTTCGTTGAACATGGTCTACGAACATTCTTAAAATGACCCCAAATTTTGCAAGAACGTGGACATACCCATGGTAGACATCTATGTCAGGTTTGAACAACTTCCGACACAATATGCGCCTTGCGACACGTCCAGCCGTTTATCGGCCTTTTTCACCAAGAAAACTTTAAAAAATGCAAAACATGTCGAAAACCCAAACGATTTGGCATGGTGCCTCGAATTGGTTATACAAGGCCATGAAAAAAAATCGAGGCCATTTAAGGGATGTCCAGAAACAAGGTACTCCCAAACGAACCCTTCTGGTCTACCCGAACACTCTCTGTTGAACATAGTATTGTTTTTCGAAAATCTCAAGACTGCCCCAACTTTTGCAAGCATGTGGTCATGCCCATGTTAGGCATCCATGCCTAGTTTGAACGACTTCTGACACCATAAGCACGTTGTGACACGTTCGGCCATGTATTTGCCTTTTTTTTCATCGAAAAAACTCTATAAAATGCAAAACTTGTCAAAAATCCAAACAACTTGGCATGGTGCCTTGTGTTGGTCATACAAGCTAGTGCAAAAAAATTGGGGCCATTTGACAGATTTCAAAACAATGTGCTTTCAAACAGATCCGAACACTCTTAGTTGAACATGGTGTATTTTTGGACAACCTTCAAATGATCCCAACTTTTGCAAGCAGGTGGTAATGCCCATGATAGGCATCAATGCCATGTTTGAACGACTTCAGACACTATATGCATGTTGCAACACGTCTAGCCACTTATCGGCCTTTTTTAAGCGAGAAAACTTTAGACAATGCAAAACTTGTCGAAAATCCAAACAACTTGGCATGGTTTTCTAAATTTTTCATACAAGGCCATGCAAAAGATTTGGAGTCATTTCAAAGGATGTCAAAAAACAACGTGCTCTCAGATGAAACCTTCTAGCCACTTGGACATCCTCCATTGAATATTGTCTATTTGTTGCCATTCTTGAAATGACCAAACTTTTTGTAAGCAAGTGGGCATGCCCGTGGTAGGCATTCATGCCTGGGTTGAACGATTTCCGACACCGTATGCAAGTTACGGATATTTGTATTTAATGAACAAAATTAAAAGCGCAAAGATTTTTTTGAAACTTGGAACATATTTTTAAAAGCGTGAAATTTTTTGAAAAAGAAAAGAGAAACGAAAAAGGAAAAACAAAAAAACAGAAAAAGAAACAAAAAACGTACAAAAGGAAAAAAAAAAGGTGGGAAAAGACCTAGTCGGGCGGCCTCCTATGCGTGACGCCGTCTTTGCCTCTCGTTGGGCAAACTGTCGGGGATTTGCATAGACCTCGATGTGAGTGACGACACATGGGCCTGCCAACTTTCAGCTTTTCACAGTGCGGTCAACCGGGAAACCTTTATCAGTTTTTTCCTTTGTTGTCTCTTTTCTGATATATTTGTTTTCCTTTTATAACATTTTTTCTTCTTCTTTTTTCATTATTTCTTCTTTTTCCTTTTCTTCAATTTAATCCCTTTACAAAATGTACATAAATTTTAAAAATATTGCATTTTCATACATCTGTCCCAAATTTAAGAAATGTTCCCATTTTCATTTTTTCTTCGGATATGTTAAAATTGTGCTTATATAAAATATTAGGAAATAAACAATGCTCACAAAATAAAACAAATGCTCAGATATTGTAGAAAATGTTCTTGTTTTCCAAATTGTTCGCAAATTAAAATTTTATTCATGTTTAAAATTTGTTCGCTAATTCCAAGAATGTTTGACGAAGTTTGAAAAATGTTTGAGAATTTCAAAAAATATCCTTGTTTCCTAAATTTCTACACAAATTCGAAAAACTTTCATGTTCGAAAATTTCATAAATGTTCGGGGAATTTCAAAAAATGTCTGGTTTTAAAAAAAATCACAAATTAGAAAATTGTGCATGTTTTCAAATTTGTCCATAAACTCAAAGAAAATCGAAGAATTTTAAAAAATGTTCACATCTCCAAGAAAATGTTTTATTGGAAAATGATCTAGTTTTCGAATTTTCATTCTGTTATTGAAAAATGTTGGAACTTTCCAATAATGTTCAGTTTTCTCAAAAAAATGTATAGAAATTTCAACAGATTTTTTTTTCCAAAATCTGGTCATGTTTTCCAAAATGTTTGCAAATAATTCAAAATTATGTACGGTGCGTGTTCAAAAAAGAAATTTCCGTACTGTGCAGCAAGGAATGCTGCTACAGTGAATGTGCCGTTAGTGTTAATTCATAAATTATTTGCGCTTGGATCAGTCATTAGCAGCCGTTGTCTCTAGTGGCTAGCTGTACTCGGTTACGACGTGCAAGTATATTTTTTTTCGCGCTACAACATAGCCAACATCGGTGCCGTTGTACTGAAACGGGACTCATTTCTTCTTTATATGAAGTTGAAGGAATTCATCCAAAGTTCCAGAACTGTGGCCAACATACGGTACGAGGGCAGCTGCTTGTACCAGTAGCCATACCGACTGGTCTCTTCACTTCTCCAAACTTGCAGAAGCAATGCTGAGAAGCGGCCTTCGCGCTCCGGCTTGGTTTGGCGGTGGAGCTAGGTATCGCTGCGGTGTCACCCAGGGACCGAGTGCCATAGTAGGATTCATACATAAAAATGTTCCAGGCAATGGGCATCCAAATAATTCACCTTGCTGAGATTGCTACAAACGTGTTATCAAAACTGCAGCAAGCCATACGGAATCAAATAGAGCTATTGCTACAACGTTGCAAAATCTGAGGACTCAAAGATTCACATAAAGCTCTTTTCTAGGCCAGTCCATTACCGTAACAAGGTCTGCCTTCTGACCGTTACATCCATCCCCTACTGGAATTTACAATGTGCACAACGAAAAAGAACGCACAAGAGATGCTCTTAAGGCTTGGCAGGAGTCTGTCTTGAGTGTAACTGTAGGACAAATACACTTCAGGTGTCATAATTCATCCGATCCATGGTTCAACAAGGGACTCCATCTGAATATATTTACCAAGATAATCTCCCCTGCCTTCCAAATTCTTTACTGGCTCTTCAAGCAAACTTAATTCGTAATGCTCACACAAAATGTGAGGATAGGTCATTTCGTCTTCAACTCCATTTGTACGCCTTCATATAATATCTATTGATGTAATCTGCCTGCAAAACACAATTATAGATACATAATCAAATCCAGCACAAGCTCTTATGGTCCAGTCTCGAATACCGAGTAGCATTTGTGCGTACCTTTTGTATGCTTAAATCAGGAGCGTCCAGGGCATTTACAGGATAAAATTTGTGAAATTTGATGTTTTCAAATGCCTTCCTTTTCTCAGGGTCCATGTTATCAATAGCTTCTTTTCTGGCTTCTTTGGCCTGCAGAAGTTTCGCAGCAGCATAGTATTAGGATACACTAAAATCTCGGGCGAAACTAAATAATATCTTGGTTAGCTGTGAACCTGTTTCAGCTCGCGCTTCCTTTCTCTAACCTTCTCCTTTACGAATTCCTATCGACGAAATGAGGCAGTAAAGTTTGGAAGAAGAAAACTTATCGAGGTAATGATCAATTGATCATAGGCTATGCTAAGTATTCTTTTATAATAGACCAAGCACATAGATCACTGCAATGTGCACCTTAAAATTTTCTTTCTCATCCTCTGGCAATGCCTCAGCTGTAACTAGTTCGTCAGTAAACTCCTGCATCACAGCACAATGATTGGACACAGATGTTCTTCCAACGATAGTGTGCCATCAGAGAAAACAAATATATACACACCTCATAATTATCCATTTCCCAGTCAAACGGGCAAACTATCTGCAACAGAAAGCACAAAAGTTTATAATAACAACAATTAACAGTATTGCAATCAAAATCTTGTGTACTGTATTACTAAGTGGAACTGGGGTGAGATTTCATAGCAGGGGGCGGCACCTTTCACCGCTTTGAATTATCTGCCAACCCAACTTTAATTATTCCCATATAAGCTCAAAAAGGTAGCTCATATGGATTAAGTTTAGATGCAGATTGCAGAGACAAACTAAAATGCCCTCTTGCGAGATTTTTTATTTTTTATCTAACACAGTAGTAATTATGACTCCTCTATGAAATATAGTGAACTGCCTGCTTTAGGAAAATATATATGAGATGCAACAAAAGTCCATAATTATTAGGCCATATTCATAACAATGGACCTACTAAAAGAAGCTTACCGGGGGATCTAGAGGATATATGATATCGACAATTGTATCATGATCCTCTTCAGGAGAAATAAGCGGCATATAATCTGCAGAAAACTGTATTATCAAACACTTCAAATATAACGTATCTAACTCAAACCATCTAATCTACCCGTAGAACAACGTGAAGATGTGTGCATGTATTTTTTTTTTAATCCCACGGTCTGCTGTTTAGTTGTTTGGGTGGATGTGTTTGTTAGATGTGTATAGTCTCTCTTGCACTTTACCATACACATGTATATGTACTGGCCCTTGGCCCTCCTGTGAATGTAGTTGCCCATTCCTAACATGGTATCAGATGCTTAGGTTCCTCTCCCGCTCCCGCACGCTCGCAGCTCCGTGCCTCGCTCCCCCGTCGCCGGCCTCCCTCTACCTCGTCGCCGGCGCCAGCCACCTCCTCCCTCGCCCCCGGCTCTCTCCCTCCCCGCCGCCACGCCGTCTCGCCCCGGCCTGCCGTCGCTGTCCCGCGCCGCCCCGAGCGCGGCCGCGGCCTGCCGTTGCCGCCCCGCGCCTTCCCGTGCTCGGCCGCGGCCGGCAGCCACCTCCCCGCGCCTCCCCGCGCCCTGCCGCCCCTGGCCGCCTCCTGCTGCAGCCGGTGCTGCCCAGGGCCGGCCCCTCCCACGCTCCCCTTCCCCCCCCCCCCCCCCGCTTCTTCCATCGGGGCTGGATCGAGCCAGCGCGAGCCCGATCCCGATCTGGATCGGGGTCTCCTGTAGCAGTCTACTGTAGCAGTTGACCAAAAAAAAGAGCTCCTCATGTCTTCTTCGGGCTATGTCGCCGTTCCTCGGTGCTCGGTGATCTTCGATGGCACCAACTATGCTGAGTTTGTGGGGTTTATGCGTATCCACATGCGCGGTCTCCTTCTGTGGGGTGTTCTCTCTGGCGAGGTCCCCTGTCCGCCTTGCCCTGTGGCTCCTACCCCGCCAGCACCGCCGGTTCTTGCTGCTGATGCTTCTCAGGCTGATCGCGATGCCGCCAAGGCTCTCGATGATACTGCAGTTGATGCCTATGATCAGCAGATGTCAGCCTATTCGGATGCCCTTTCTGCCTATCGTGATGATCTGTCTGCTTACACTCAGTGGTGCAATGATGATGCTCGTGCTGCTGCTGTTCTTACTGCGAGTGTCCTTCCTCAGTTCGCCTCGGAGTTCATGGGACTTGGCACAGTTGCAGCGATGTGGTCTTATCTCTGTCAGCGCTATCAGCCCTCTGGTGATGCTCTCTACCTATCTGTGGTGCGTCAGGAGCATGCACTCCAGCAAGGTGATTCCTCTGTTGATGAGTTCTATTCACAGTGCTCTGCCATCTGGCGTCAGCTTGACTCTCTTCGGACCGTCGTTTGTGGAACTTGCCGTTGCTGTCAGACTACACGGTCCGATTTGGAGTTTCAGCGGGTTCACGAGTTCTTATCTCGTCTTCGCTCTGAGTTCGAGCCTCGCCGTGCTCACCTGCTCGCTCGTGGTCGTGTTCCTATCTCGGAGGTACTTGCTGAGCTTCGTGCTGAAGAGACCCGCCTACGCTCTGCTGGGTTACTTGTGGTTCCATCAGTGTTGGCCGCCCGAGCTCCTATGCCACCTGCTCGCCTCACCGCTCCACCGCTCCTGCCTACTCCTTCAGGGGGGTGGGTCGTCCTTCTTATGCTGAGAGGGGCCGGTCGCGCCGTGACACCTTCTGTGGCTACTGCTCTCGGCCAGGTCACCCAGAGTCTGATTGCCGTGAGAAGAAGCGAGACCAGAGGCGCTCCTCTTCCAGTGGGACTCCTGGATCCTCCTCGACCCCGTCACTCACTGACCAGGACATTATGAGGCTCAAGCGTCTCTTAGCTTCCTCAGGCTCTTCGTCGACCGGTTCCGCTGCTGCTGTGACTGCAGCCACTGCTCCACCACCGCAGGCATCTACACAGTCAGGTACATCTTCGTGGGTTCTGGATTCTGGAGCCTCTTTTCATATGTCTTCTGATTCTTCCGTGCTGTCTTCTCTCCGACCTCTTGATTCGCCTGTTAATGTTCTTACCGCTGATGGCACACCTCTTCCTGTTGCTAGCCGTGGTCTTCTTTCCACTCCATCTTTTTCTGTTCCTAGTGTTTCACATGTTCCTCGCCTCACCATGAATCTTTTTTCCGCTGCCCAACTTACTGATTCTGGTTGTCGTGTCATTCTTGATACCGACTCTTGCTCCATTCAGGATCGTCGCACCAAGGCTTTGGTTGGTGCTGGCCCCGGCGCCGTGAGTCAGAGGGCCTTTGGGAGGTTGACTGGCTTTGTGTTCCTTCCGCTGCCACCACTTCAGCCAGCTCCCATGCTCTTGCTGCCTCTTCGTCTGCGTCCTTCCAGCAGTGGCATCATCGCCTTGGTCACATATGTGGCTCTCGCTTGTCTTCTTTAGTTCGTCAGGGCCTCTTAGGGTCTGTATCTGGAGATGTTTCTTTACATTGTAATGGCTGCAGACTTGGCAAACAGACCCAGTTACCTTATCCTACCAGTGAGTCGGTATCTCAGCGTCCTTTTGACTTAGTTCATTCTGATGTATGGGGTCCTGCTCCCTTTGATTCGAAAGGTGGTCACCGCTACTATATCTTGTTTATTGATGATTTATCTTGCTACACTTGGCTCTACTTTATGAAATCTCGTAGCGAGGTTCTCTCTATATACAAACGTTTTGCTGCCATGGTTCACACCCAGTTTTCCACGCCCATTCGTACTTTTCGTGCTGACTCCGCTGGTGAGTTTATCTCCCAGCTGTTGCGTGGTTTTCTTGCGGAACAGGGTACTCTTGCCCAGTTCTCATGTCCTGGTGCACATGCTCGGATGGCGTTGCCGAACGTAAGCATCGTCATCTACTTGAGACAGCTCGTGCTCTGATGATTGCCGCTTCTCTCCCACCCCATTTTTGGGCTGAGGCTGTTTCTGCATCCACCTATCTCATCAACATACAGCCATCGACTGCTCTGCAGGGTGGTATTCCTATGGAGTGTCTCACTGGTCGCTCTCCTGACTACTCAGCTCTTCGTATGTTTGGATGTGTGTGCTATGTCCTTCTTGCCCCGCGAGAACGCACCAAACTGACTGCTCAGTCGGTTGAGTGTGTTTTTCTTGGCTATAGTGATGAGCACAAGGGCTATCGCTGCTGGGATCCTGTTGGTCGTCGTTTGCGCATCTCGCGTGATGTGACCTTTGACGAGTCTCGCTCTTACTACCCACGTCCTTCTACCTCGAGCTTCTCTGTGGACGATCTTTCTTTTCTTCTTCTCCCTGATACACCCTGCTATGTGCCTCCTCATGTTTTTCCTCCTCCGCCTGCACCTCTCCTTCCTTCTTCTTCACCACCGACACCATCTTCCCCATCCTCCTCCAACTCTCCACCATCATCTCCAGTCCGTCGCCCTCCCTCACCATTTCCTCTTCACTATACTCGTCGCCCTCGTTCTGAGGATGTTTCCCCTGATGCGCCTTCCACCTCTGGTGCACCTCCTTTCACGCCTCCCCCGGTTCATAACCTCCGTGCTCGGCCTCGCCCCTCGCCTGATCGCTACTCTCCTGATCGGTACGGTCTCTCTGTTATTGCTGAGCCCACTTCCTATCGGACTACCATGACTCAGCCTGAATGGCAGCTTGCGATGGCCGAAGAGCTTGCTGCCCTTGAGCGCTCTGGCACATGGGATCTGGTTTCCCTCCCTTCAGGTGTCCGTCCCATCACCTGCAAGTGGGTCTACAAGATTAAGACTCGCTCTGATGGTTCTCTTGAGTGCTACAAAGCGCGCCTTGTGGCCCGTGGTTTTCAGCAGGAGCAGGGACGCGATTATGATGAGACATTCGCTCCTGTGGCCCACATGACCACTGTTCGCACTCTTCTTGCTGTTGCTTCTGTTCGTCATTGGTCTATCTCTCAACTTGATGTTCAGAACGCTTTTCTTAATGGCGAGTTGCGTGAGGAGGTTTATATGCAGCCACCACTGGGGTACTATGCTCCTGATGGTTTGGTCTGTCGACTTCGCCGCTCCCTCTATGGTCTTAAACAGGCCCCTCGCGCCTGGTTTGAGCGCTTCGCCTCTGTGGTGACTGCCGCTGGCTTCTTGCCCAGTGATCATGATCCCGCGTTGTTTGTTCACACGTCTCCTCGTGGTCGGACTCTGCTCCTTCTCTATGTTGATGACATGATCATCACTGGTGACGACTCTGACTACATAGCCTTTGTTAAGGCTCGCCTTCGCGACCAGTTCCTCATGACTGATCTTGGTCCACTTCGCTATTTTCTTGGGATTGAGATCTCCTCGACCTCTGATGGCTTCTACATCTCCCAAGAAAAATATATTCAGGATCTTCTTGCTCGCGCTGCTCTCGGTGATAAGCGCACAGTTGTGACTCCTATGGAACTCAACGTTCAGCTTCGTGCTTCTGATGGTGACCCTCTCCCTAACCCCACTCGCTATCGTCACCTTGTTGGCAGTCTTGTCTATCTTGCTGTTACGCGTCCTGATATCTCCTATCCTGTTCATATCCTGAGTCAGTTCGTTTCAGCCCCCACCTCTGTCCACTATATTCATCTCCTCCGTTTTCTACGATATCTTCATGGCACGCTCTCTCAGCGCCTTTTCTTTCCCCGCTCCAGCTCTCTTGAGCTCCAGGCCTACTCTGATGCTACCTGGGCTAGTGATCCCTCTGATCGACGCTCGCTGTCTGCTTATTGTGTCTTTCTTGGTGGCTCTCTTATTGCCTGGAAGACAAAGAAACAGACTGTCGTTTCTCGCTCGAGTACAGAGGCTGAGTTGCGAGCCATGGCTATGCTGACGGCTAAGGTGATCTGGTTACGGTGGTTACTTGAGAACTTTGGTGTGTCTGCTACTACCTCGACTCCCTTATTGTCAGACAGTACTGGTGCTATCAGTATTGCGCGTGACCCGGTGAAGCATGAGCTCACCAAGCACATCGGTGTGGATGCCCACTTTGTGCGTGCTGCTGTGCAGGATCAGACTCTCGCTCTTCACTATGTGCCCTCTGAGTTACAGTTGGCGGACTTCTTCACGAAGGCACAGACTCAAGCGCAGCATAGTTTTCTTCTCTCCAAACTCAGTGTTGTTGATCCACCATGAGTTTGAGGGGGGTGTTAGATGTGTATAGTCTCTCTTGCACTTTACCATACACATGTATATGTACTGGCCCTTGGCCCTCCTGTGAATGTAGTTGCCCATTCCTAACAGCGTTAAGCTGAGGTTATTTGTGTAATAATCTGAACCTTGAGCTTTGGCATGTGGTGACAAATTTGGATTTGAATGTACAAAGACCACCAAAGATCAAACCAGTGCGCATATGCAATACACAATTGGAAAGAAAGACCATTTTTTGCAAGAGAAGTCTTGATTGAGACGGGGAATAAGTAAGCATTATCACATTGTTCGAAATTGACACAGGCACGATTCTTAAAATGTTATTACATACCTATAAGAGTACAAATGTATGCAATTTATAATTTTGTTAATGCAATACGGGCATCAGCAAGAGCAAATCAAGTACTCAACTCAGTCACATGAAACCTGACTCCCAATCAGTATAATCAGGAATTTAGTAGGAAGGAGCTACTAATCCCATAGCATAACATGTAACTTAAATGTCACTTAGTTTAATCAGCAATCGATTAGGAAAGGGCTAATAACTCCATAACATATTGTTGCATTGCAACCCTTTAACTACAGGTAGTCGCAGCCTCACAGAACTTCGTGCACAAATTCAGATAGTGTTGTTAACATGCTAGGCTGGACCAAGTCACAGATAGGTACAGAAATAGAGCCTCTCTAAAGTTATTATTAGATAGTAGGGAGATCCAAACGCAATGACAACTATGTCCTTATACATGCAACAATAGAGTTCAACCCTATGAAAAGTAATCCCAATTAATGCAGCTTACATGGCATGCAGTAGTCAAACTTCCTGACTCGCTCAGTTTTTAGATGCTTCAGTGCAGACCTGTAATAAATACAAACTTAAGATAATGTATCAACTCACAAAAAAAAGTTGAGGTTCAAGACAGTTACACGCCACATATTACTGCATGACAACATCCCCGGTAAACTAAAAAATAACAGTAACATGAATGTATGCCTTCAAGCACCAACTGTAAGCGAGGAGTAAGAATACTGTGAATAAAACTGACCTTCGCTGGGAGCAATGAAGAGTGAATATTTTTGTTTTCAAACCCTCAATCCTGCTGAGCCTATAGACCAAGTAAAAAGTGAAGTGAACAACATTGCAAAATTGCGATGATGGGCAAACAAATATAAGAACATATAGTCACCCAAAAGGCCAAAGCAGAAATAAACAAATGCGACTCATACAGATAGCATGGACATACCGGTCCTCGAGTGGAACATAGGGCACCCAGGACATCTTCATTGCTCTCATTGGTAGTATTTCTTCATGTGCCCTTTGGACAGAATTTATACCAACTTTATCTGAAGGGGCGCAAGGACAATCAGCCTGCACCACACACATAGTTGCAAGAGCTAACTGAGATCCAGCATCAGAAAATAAATAGCAAATATCTAGTCTCAATCGATGAAACAATCATAAGCTACAAATATGCCAAGAAACATTTCCCACTGCAAGCTACTTTCAGCAGAATAGGAAAAACATTTGAGAGCGTGGGTTAGAGGCAGTAACTCGCACCAATGAAATGTTTTCGAGTAAATAATGTGGCAAGAATATGGGGCTTATTGAATCCTTTCGGAATACATGAGGTATACCAGGAAGGAATACTTTGAGACTGGCATTATTACAGAATAATAATAGAGGTACAGACAAGTAAATGTTCTTATCAGGATCAAGACTACTAAAGGTTTTTAATCCTGCAGTACCATGGTTCACAGTGGTAACATCTCCAGCAAGAACAAGGGGGTTGCTAATAGAAAGATATGCAATTTTAAAAAATAGTTGTTGTAGTTTATGCCTACAAATGGTGAAACAGGTGTGCATTTTCTGTAATGCAAGAGATAAATAAAATAGTTGGCTAGCATAACCATGAGAAGATGTAACTCAAGATATGGTGTATCGCAGAAACATTTTCCTGTTCAGGCAATGCATTTCTTATTAGTGCACTACAGAACTTAAGACAAAGATGGTAGACATAACTATGGAATAAATGTTCGAATCAAGGGAAGGAATGAGAACCCACAGCGACTACAGTAGGAACAAATACCATCTTCTGTTCGCCATTAACATGCAATTGCTGAGCTGCAGATCAACAGAAATAAGTCAATCAGAGAAATTGCTTGAGGTAACTATTCGACATGCTAGTACAGTCCAAGAAAAAATTAAACAGATAACAGTGATGATTCTGTTTCTGCAACACATCCACTTTTAATATTCAGTATATCTATGATGTGAATGGTGAAACAAATCAATGTTAGCAGACATAAACCCCAGAAATACCAATCAACTGCAAAGTGCAAATGTACTAGCCACCGACCCTGACATTTCTCATCATATAGGGAAACAACAGAGTAATTTCTAATTTTAAAAAGATCTAACAAAGGATCATTTACTTGCTGGCTGTGTAGAGGAAACATTTCAGCACCAATAAACCATGCAAAAGCAGCTCTACGAAATCATTACTGAAACTTTCTAAACCACAAACAGATTCCTCGGCTATATTGTACACTTCACAACTAAATTTACCCCAGATGATTCAAACAAGAAACGATACCCTCAGTGACCAGTTTATTGCCGGTTACGAAAATATTTCGAAAGCTGATATGCAGATATGCATCAGAGATATAAACTTCAACGTATCCCAAGAGAGAGCATACTTACGTTCGGTGTTTGCAAATAAGTAAACTGTCTTCCCATACAGCTCTCCCCCTTCCTCTAGAGCTTTCTGCCCACCAACAATGAACCGTGAATCTTACGGTAAAGAAGCAATAATATCAACTAGAAGCCCAGCAGAGTCACATGTCCTATATATACCTCTAAATTTTGAAAGTTCCAGTTGAACTCCTTTATCTTGTCAATGTTTTCCCACTGTAGGAACAGATATAGATAATCAATAAGAGCAAGCAGAACTGCACAATGCATAGTTGTCAAAATAATGCGCAACAGTAGATAGGTATATGCACAGACCTCGGTTCCAATGGGGAAGGCCGACAACCAAAGATCCTCCTGAACACAGCAACACAACATAAGTCAGGATGAGCAAAAAGCGATACAGCAACATTGTAAGCAAGGGATAATGCATTTATGCATACTCATGAAGTGGTCAGACACTTTAAATCATATAACAGAGCATCAAAAAGTGCTTATCAGGGTCAGCGATAGTAGTACTAGTGTGGTCAAAGAAACTTCTGACGGACAGCTCTGTCAAAACCATTAGCACATTATCTTGCAGGCCAGTGCGCGTGTAGAAAACCGCCGCTGCAGTGATCGTCTGTATCTGTTCCTAGAGTGGGAAAATATGCTGTGATTGGGCAGGCAAAAACATGCCCTGTAAGCCTCGCGGCAAAATCACTGATCGACAAGTAATTACTGATCCATCTGATACAACAATGCAGGTGCTGTAAACTAGTCCAACAGGCTGCAACTACTGATCGGCAAGTAGTCAGCATCGCACCCCTGCTCTCCCTTGTGAGACCCGACCAATGTAGGCCTCGCGGCAGAATCAGCTCTCCGCTACTCGGAAGACACCGGAGCTACAAGCCTAGCAAACAAGCAAGCACGCAGCCGGGGAAGAGTCGGCGGCGAATTCCATCGAGTCTGCTCGGTGCTCACCAGGTTCCGCCTCTCGGCGAAGCGCTCCGGCGCCGCCGTCCCCGGCCTGGCCGTCCCCCGCCTCGCCGGCGCCGGCTTCGCCGTCCTGCTCGAGCCGCCGGCCTCCGCGGCCGCGCGCTTCCTGCTCCTGGGCCCCGGCATTGCTCTCCAACTGGAACGCCGCAGGAGGACAGGGGGCAGGGCAGGGGCTCGCGTCTCGGTTTGGATTTTGGGGAGAGAGATGCCGCTTAAATTGGCGCCTCGCGTGGATTGGACGCGAATCGGAGCGTCAAATCGACGCGATCCTTTCCGAAAAAGGAAAACCGACGCGATCCGAACCCGGCACGAATCGGGGCTGCGGTTTGTGAGGTTTTTTTTTTGAGACATCGCGGTTTGTGAGGTTGTGGTGGTGAAGAGGAGGCGATGGGGAAAAGGAGCCCCGGCCAGGGCCATCCCTGGGCCGGGGCAACAAGTATAGCCATCTAAACGTGAGGCCCAGCCAACCTACTAAAGAGCAATAAAAAATCCTTATAGGCCCAGGCAGCTGGACGTGAGGCCATCACGCTTTGATCAATTCCTGGGAGCAACTAGTTAACGAGCGCTCCTTCAGGAGCCTCGCAACGATCAGCGCCACTTGGCGCGCTCTCAGCCATTCGCCACGTGTCGCGCTTTGGACGTTCCTTCCAGATTTTGTTTTTTTTTTAATTTTTCCGTATGCGTTTTTGGCTTTTTAAACGGTTTTTTTCCCGTTTTTTTCGACGTTTTGGTTTTCCCCAGGTCTTCCTTAGCGTTTTGACAAAAAAATTGAAAAAAAAATTGCGTGAAAAAACGCGTTTACTTTTTTTTTCTTTCCTGAAAAGTCACGTTTTTCCTTCCGCGAGAGGCACGGTTGTGCTTTAGCGAGAGTCACGGCCGTGCCTTTCGGAAACAAAAAAACGTGTTTTCTGTTTTTTTTTTTTGCGAGAGTCACGGTTTTACTTCCGCGAGAGGCACGGTTGTGCTTTCGTGAGAGTCACGGCCGTGCCTCTCGGAAAGGGAAAAACAAAACGTGTTTTCTGTTTTTTTTTCTTTCGCGAGAGTCACGGTTTTGCTTCCGCGAGAGGCACGGTTGTGCTTTTACGAGTCACAGCCGTGCCTCTCGGAAAGGGAAAAAAAACGCGTTTTCTGTTTTTTTTTCTTTCGCGAGAGTCACGGTTTTGCTTTCGCCAGAGGCACGGTTGTGCTTTCGCGAGAGTCACGGGCGTGCCTCTTTCGGAAAGGAAAAAAACGTGTTTTCTGTTTTTTTTCTTTCCACGAGAGTCACGGTTTTGCTTCCACGAGAGGCACGGTTGTGATTTCGCGAGAGGCACGGGCGTGCCTCTTTCGGAAAGGGAAAAAATCGTGCTCCCGGTTTGGTTTTTTCGTCTGGTTTTTTCGTGAAAAAAAAGTTCGTCAAAACCTATCAACATGGGATCTAGTTTTGAAGATCTCGACGCGAGGAATCCAATGGTGAAAACGGTTTGAGATTTGGACGCACGGTTTAAGTGATAAAACGTTTTGAATAAACGAATCTACGAAAAAAGGGAAAACTTCCAGGTTGCGACAAGTGGCGCGTTGCATGTGCGCCACTTGTCGTGACCTGGGAAGATGGAGTGTTCTTTGCAACGAGTACTCCTTAATTAGTGATTTCGTCAATTCCTGGAAATAGCGCACTCAGGCGAGAGCAACTAGTTAACGAGCACTCCTGAAGCCCTTTAGTTCCCTCACGTTAGGGTTTTGTTTCTCCGAGGCAATTCGCTGCCTCCTGGAGTTTTGGCCGTCCCTGTCGCCGCCGATCAACCTCCCCTGCCCGCTTTCGCCGCTCCTTCCACGTTCATCGCTGGGGGGCGGGGCTGGCTTGTGGGAGCGGGGTGTTCTTAGGGTTCCCTTGTTCCAACCCGATCCGATTTCCATCGGGTGAGACTACGACATGGCTTCTGACGAAAACCCTAGCGCTGCGGGGGTTAGCGACATAGAGAAGATGATGCAAGAGCTTGGGCTCAAGGAAGAGGACTTGGACGATGTAGTATGCGATGAGGCCGATCTTCCCGAAGATGCAGCTCGTTGGGTTGGTATCGCGAGGGTGAACTCAGTCAAAACCTACAGCCAGACGTGGTTTTTTCGCAACATGAGATCTGCATGGGACCTTGCTCAGGAGGTCAAATTCAGGCCATTGGAAGCATCCAATTTTCGTGTCTTGGTGACTGGGAGAGGGTGATGCAAGACGGGCCATGGCACTTCAGGGGAGATGCTGTCATTATCAAACCATACGATGGGGTGACGAAACCGACCACCATCAAGCTGGATACAATAGATATCTCGATCTAGATCCATGACGTCCCCGACTTGTTTGCTCACCTTATTGAACAGCTTGCTGGCAGGGTAGGAGAAGTTCTGTTTGCTGAGCCTCCTTCACAGGATTTTGCTGGAAATTTCCATCGTGTTTGGGTTAGAATTGATGTGACGAAGCCTTTGAAGAATGCTGTGTCAATGGTAAGGGGAGGAAAGCGTCAGATTTATCGGGTTAAATATGAAAAGTTGCCCGATTGGTGTGCAGTATGTGGTATGTTGGGACATCTCTTCAAAGAACACGGGTCTGGTGTGCATCCGACTTCTGCCTTAGTGTTCAAAGATCTGAGGGCACTACTAGGAAAATGCTTATACATAGAATTGTAGCAGTAGCGCCTGTTTGGGCGCCCATGCTACTGGTATGTACCAGTAGCGCCGGCCACAACGGGCGCTACTGCTACTGAATAGCAGCAGCACTGGTTGGCGCGGGCGCGCTACTGTTTAGCCGGCCGCCGGGGCCAAAAGGGCAGGCCACTTAGCTGTAGCATGTGATGGCGCCGGCGCTACAGCTAGTGGGCTTAGCAGTAGCGCTGGCCCATTACCCGCGCTGTTGTTAAGCCCACTCCCTCCCTCGCGCGCCCCCGGCCCGGCCTGCTCGCGCCCCCCGGCCCTCATCACTCAGCTCACTCACACACTCCACACTCCTCCCTCAATCCCCCGCGCGCCGCCGGCGACCCCCGCACGCTGTCGTCCCCCACGCCGGCCCTCCTCCCTGCGTCGGCCGCCCTCACCCGCGCTGGCCCTCCTCCCCGCCGGCCGCCCTCCCCCGCGTCGGCCTCCTCCCCCGCCGGCCGCCCCGGCCCCCGCGCCGGCTCTCCTCCCGCGCCGGCCCTCCTCCACCGAGAGGTACATCCTCCTCCCTCCTTCCTCCTCCTCCCTAGTTTCTTTTGAACCGTAGCAAGTTAAAAAATTTAGGTTTTTAATCTTAGTTGTTTAATCATAGGAAAATGTAGTATGAAACCTAGCTAGTTAATCTTAGGATAATGTAGTATGAATCTTAGGATAATGTAGGTTTTTAATCTTAGTTGTTTAATCTTAGGTGTTTAATCTTAGTTGTTTAATCTTAGGATAATGTAGTATGAATCTTAGGATAACCCTAGCTAGTTAATCTTAGGATCATATTTTGAACTATCACATTTGTTGTTAATTTTTTAGTAAAAACAATTATTCTTGTTATATGCAAATTTGAAGTGGATATATGTCATATTTTGAACATGTCACAATCTTAGTTGTTTAACCGAGTGGCCTATGTTTTGCCAGAAATGTCGATTCGTTTACGTTCTGGAAATTTCAGGCGCTCGATATGTCCTGCTTTTAGCAAAGGTCATGCCGAATTTTGCTAAGTGTTTATTAATTTTGTTTTCATAATTAAGCATTTTGTTCTCGACGTCGACGATGTCTATCCCGCATCCTCGTCGTCGACTCGGCGGAGGACTCCTGCTTGAGCCGAGCGGCCATGTCCGGGGCTGGGCTCCGCCGGGCTGGTACTGGGTTGTGCTACCTTCTGGTGAGCGCAACTTAGTGAGGACCCAGCCCGTCGTCGACCCGGAGCTTCTTTGGTGGCGGTCACGTGGGCCTGCATCGGTGCAGAGGCTTGAGTCCCCCGCGCAGGTGGTACAGCACCGTGTCACGGAGGAGAACGCGCACGTCCAGCGCTACATGGTTGCGTTGGCGAACGGCAGGTTCTCCAATACCTGGCAGATTCTTTGGGGATCTCACCGGAGCTATGATCTTGTGATGGTTCCTTCTCTTTGGGTGTCCACCGCGGCCCACTGAACCTAGAGGAGCTATTATTCGAGATGTATTAGTGATATTATATGATGATCTTTGCTACAAACTACTATATATGTATTCGATGATGGATTATTAATTACCTATTAGTTATTTGCTTATTGAATGCAAAAGATGAGCGTGGTTTGTGCTACAAACTACTATATATGTATTCGATGATGGATTATATGATGATCTTTGCTACAAACTAGGTTCGATGATGATCTTTGCTACAAACTACAAAATTTTAGGTGTTCTAGTTGTTATATGATGATCTTTGCTACAAACTACTATATATGTATTCGATGATGGATTATTAATTACCTATTAGGAAATGTCTGACGATGAAAGGGAATTCGCTATGTGCGAGTACTGCGAAGATGAGCGCGGTCTGTGCGACAGGCCTCACCTGGTAGAAGGTCGGCGCTTCAGCATCAAGCTCCAAGAGACCTTCGATGTTGAAACGGTACGCAACGATGACAAGTGTTTTTTGTTATTTTTGCACGACTTCTCTGCTTCTTCAACGTGTAATTTCCGTCTTTTACAATTTGACTAGCTTATCCCATGCCATGCAAGATGCTATGTCTTGGAGAATATGGGTTTTGAAGATCATGAAAGCATGGAGACAAAGATAATTCAACTAAGGACCCATCATGGTTATGATTTTGCTGTAAATCTATACAATTTGTGAACTCATCCAATTTTGGTTGCCTGAATTGGGAAGCCCTTTGCAAGGCGTATGATTTTCATGAGGGTATGCTTCTCACCTTCGATCTTGGTGATTCTGACATCGACGAAAAGAATATGACCATTTGGGTCCTTGTTGACACGCTTCCAGTTCTACCGCTGTGTGAGTTTCTCAAACATATTTATTAAGTAATTTATATTGTTTATTTCAAAATAGTTGACAGCTCATTTCCATTGACAGCTTATTTTCATTCTTCAAAAAATGTACGGAAGATGGTAGACAGAACCTACTACTACAATGATGAAGCACAATTAACCTATAAGGAGAAAGATGGTCTTATCGCATTTTTTACTGATCTTGAGAATTACAATAGCTATTATCAAACTCCTCCACATTATGGTCAATACGTGCCACTAGTGCACGTGTTGAACTACGGTAACATCAATGGAGATATCATGGTAAGATTTTCTACTATTACGACATCCGTGCATCTTTTGCATAAATTCTTCTAAAACTAAACTATGCTAACTACAAAGTTATTACTATGTTTTTGAACAGAAAATCCCGATGGATTTTGTGCCTCATCTGATGTTGCCGAGAGGTCGCGTTGATGTTATGAGCTTACGGCCACCACGGCCAGGTCAGCCGCAGTATCCACATCACTCCTGTCCATACCGGATTTCTAAAAGCGAGGAAGCCATGATAATAAATGATTTCAAAAAATGTTTCGACCATCGTAGAGAGCTACTTGGAAGCAACATTGTGCGTAGGCCAAGACTTGGAGACAGGATGACCTCCGTTCTTTATTATGGAGAGTCCATTTTCCTTAATGGAGAGTCAATGCCTATCTTGTTTTATGATATTTTACCTAAGAGAGGGTAGAGTAGGTCCTATGAAAGGAGTAGGTCGTAGCTAGAATGTGTTATTATGTGCTACAATGTGTTAGAGTTGATGATGATGATGAGGAGTTGTGATTATGACCAGTGACCAACTTGTTATATGATGTCTCATTGACGAACATTGTTTGGTGGTGATGACAAGTGGTAATGAATATGCTATTTAAACAAACTAGTTCATGATGAGTTGTTATTGTATAAAAGATATATCTATTTAAACATGTACAACGCCAAAATGCTAAAAAAAACATAAATGTTAGCAGTGGCGCGGGCCAAAATATTACCAGCAGCGCTCATTTACCAGTAGCGCTTTCCAGTGTTGCGCTACTAGTATCTCAACTTACCAGTAGCGCTGGCCTAAACAAGCGCTACTGCTATAAAATAGTTGTAGCGCTGTAGCAGTAGAGCTGGCGCCCGCGCTACTGGTAGCTCAAAAACCAGCGCTACTGGTAAGGTTTTCCCTAGTAGTGGGGCGGGCTAGTACATGAGAACTGGTAGAGGGCCTGGTGGTGGCCGATGCCGCCGCGGTGGCCGCAGAGGAGGGCGTACTGGTGGAAGGGGGCAGAACCCAGGCAATAACCGCTTTGATGGGGATTATCAGGAGAAGCAAACACATGAGGAAGAACAGTCTGAACCGGCTCAAGATACAGACATGGAGGAGTTTTCTCGTAAAAGGGCGAGCGGCACAGGACAGGTCAGTAGCGCTTCAGCTTCTATGCATGGTTCTGTTTTGGGACCCGATCAGCTTGCCTTAGTGCCTGTGCGGAGCAGCTCAGTGCTTAGTCCACCTCCAAAAAGAGATCCAAAGCGAACAAGATTGGTGACTCCGGGTCAGGAGGGTTTCAATATCTCTGTTAAGAATTTGGCGGACTCCCTAGAGGAGAACCGCCGGGCCCAATGAGTGCTTTCTATTGGAACTGTCGCGGAGCGGGTAAACCTGCGACGGTTCGAGAAATTCGCGAGTTCGCGATGAAGTTTACCCCTACCGTGCTATGTATTGTTGAAACACAGATAAGTGGAGCACGTGTAGAAGCTTTAGCTGGAACTTTAGGTTTTTATAATTCGTATGCAATAAGCAGTCAAGGAAGAAGCGGCGGACTTGGTATGTTTTGGAATAACAATTGTAGTGTTGAGATCTTGGGAGACTCTGTGTACCACATTGATGCTAGGGTCACAGAAACGGGCCAGGATCCTTGGCGCATCACATGCGTATATGGGGAGTCCCAGACACATCTTAGGCACCAAACTTGGGACATCCTAAAAGGAATTAGCACTACGAGTGATCTACCTTGTCTATGCTTTGGCGACTTCAATGAAGTGCTATGTCCGGAGGAGCATGATGGAGTAGCGGACAAGAGTAATGCACAGATACAAGCTTTTCGTGATTCAGTAGATGTGTGCATGCTCATGGATCTTGGCTACCAGGGACGGCCCTGGACGTTTGAGAAGAGGGTTACAGGTGGGAGCTTTTGCAGGGTCCGTCTTGATAGGGCCTTGGCTTCGGCTAGCTGGACAGCTCGATACCCACTAGCTACACTATATCATTTAGATGGAGCTATTTCAGATCATGGGCCGATTCTGCTGAAATTTGATGGCACACAACATGACACAATAAAGGGGAAGATGTTTAGATATGAGACTATGTGGGAATGACACGAGGCATGGACGGAGAAGATAACTGATAGCTGGAGTACTCTGGCACCGGGTTATGGTGTAGGAGACTTCCGGGATAAACTTCTCAGAATTAGCACGGATTTGTCAACATGGAGCAGAGATATATTTGGGAGTGTTCGGAAGGAGATGAAGCAGATCAAGGCTAAGCTAGAACAGCTGCGGGGCGACCCAATCCGCACTGGCCCTACGCATGCCGAGTTGAAACTCAATGAAAGGCTGGTGGAACTCCTACACAGGGAAGAACTCGTGTGGCATCAGAGGTCTCGGATAGAATGGTTGTCAGCGGGCGATAGAAACACCATATTTTTTCATATGCGGGCTAGCTTGAGGCGCAAAAAGAACATGATACGAGCACTATCAAATTCCCTGGGCATTGTAACAGAGGATCCGGCAGAGTTGAGGGCGATGGTCCAAGATTTTTACAAGTCGTTATATGCTTCTGAGGGAGTGAGCGGTGTGGAGCAAGTGCTATAGCATGTACCCCGTAAGGTAACGCATGAGATGAATGACATATTATGTGCGCCCTACACTAATGCTGAGGTGAAAACGACGCTGTTTCAAATGTTCCCAACCAAAGCTCCGGGGCCCGACGGTTTTCCGGCTCATTTTTACCAAAGACACTGGGATCTATGTGGGGAAGAAGTGACAGAGGTGGTCTTGTGCATCATTAGAGGAGAGGAGAGCCCGGAGGGTGTTAATGACACGGTGTTAGTATTGATACCAAAGGTAGCTAGTCCGACTCTCTTATCTCAGTTCAGGCCAATAAGCCTTTGCAATGTTTTATATAAGATTGCCTCGAAGGTTGTTGCCAACAGATTGAAGATAATTTTGCCTGATATTATTTCTGAAGAACAGTCTGCTTTCGTGCCTGGGAGACTAATCACAGACAATATTATTTGTGCATACGAATGCTTGCATTTTATGAAGAGGAACAAGTCTAAGATCAATAGTCTATGTGCCCTGAAGCTTGATATGATGAAAGCCTATGATAGGGTTGAGCGGGCATACCTACAGGCGATCATGCTGAAGTTAGGTTTTTCTCCAGTTTGGACTGACATTGTTATGGGAATGGTAAAATCAGTGTCCTTCTCAGTACTGTTCAATGGAGAGAAGTTGGAGCAATTTAAACCATCCAGAGGTATTCGGCAGGGAGATCCCATTTCCCCTTACCTATTCTTATTGGCAGCAGAGGGCCTTTCGTGCCTTTTAAAATGTAGTTCTCAGTCATCGGTACTTGGCGGTGTGAGGGTGGCACCCACAGCTCCTGTGGTGAATCACCTTCTGTTTGCGGATGATAACCTGTTGCTTTTTAAGTCTAGCGTGGAGGGAGCAAATGCGGTTTCAAACCTACTTCGTACTTATTGTGATGCATCTGGCCAAAGAATCAACACTGAAAATTCTTCAATCTTCTTCAGTAAAGGGTGCCTTGAGGTTTTGAGGAACTAGGTCAAAAACATTAATTCTTCAGGTCCAGAACGAATCTTTGAGTGAGAAATATTTGGGGATGCCCATAGAGGTTGGTCAGTCCAAAAATGGCACATTCCGTTATTTGAGGGATAGAGTGTGGGAAAAAGTGAAGGGTTGGATGCAGAAAATATTGTCAGCAGCTGGCAAGGAGGTGTTGATAAAATCAGTTGCTCAGGCCATACCGGTGTTCTCTATGTCTTGCTTCCGACTCCCGAGGGGTCTATGCGATAGTGTAACTTCACTCATACGGCAATTTTGGTGGGGATCTAAACGTGGGAGGAAAAAACCTGCTTGGGTATCTTGGGACGTCATGACAAATCCTAAAAACTTGGGCGGTCTTGGCTTTAAGGATATGGAAGTTTTCAATCTGGCTCTACTCTCTAGACAGGCTTAGAGGTGCCTGACAGAACCGCTTTCCTTGAGTTCAAGCATCCTAAAGGCAGTTTATTACCCAGCTTCTTCCATCTTCGAGGTAGAGCTGGGATCAAACCCATCTCAGATATGGAGAGCAATTGTCGATGGGAGAGATATGCTGAAACTTGGTGCGATTATGAGAATAGGAGATGGGCGCTCGACCAACATCTGGCAACACAATTGGATACCCAGAGCAGGTATGATGAGACCGATCTCATCATTGGTCCAAGACCCTCCAGAAGTGGTAGCAGACTTGATCGATGCTTCATCCGCTTCTTGGAGGGAAGAGCTGATTAGACAAGTCTTTGTTCCAGTTGATGCCGAGGCCATTCTGAGGATTCCCATCTGCACCCGTCAAGTTGATGACTTTTGGGCGTGGTCCGAGGATCTGAGAGGCCGCTTCTCTGTCCGGACAGCATACAACATGATATATCGTATAAAGAGTGGAAGAGAAGCATGGCTAGAGGACGGAGAGCATACATCTTATATCCAGGGGCTGATGAAAAGTTGGTCGGCCTTATGGAAGCTAAAGGTGCCGTCGAAGCTGAAAGTTTTCACCTGGAGACTTGCCCAGCACTCACTACCAACAGGAGATCTATTGCAGCACCGAAACATGTCCACTACGGATGTCTGCAGAGTGTGTGGGGCGCAGGATAGTTGGCGTCATTCTCTACCGGACTGCGCCCTGTCCAGGAGCACATGGGCTCTGTCGAAAGAGGAGATGGTGCAACACATGGCCATGAACCGAAATGACAATGCAAAGGAATGGTTATTCTCCATGTTTGATTCGCTGCCCAGCGACGAGTTTATAACTATGATCATCATTCTTTGGGCGATTTGGTCTGCACGGAGGAAGGTAATACATGAGGGAATTTTCCAGACACCTTTTGCGACCCATAGCTTTATATCGAATTACCTGTCAGAGCTTCAGTTTTTGGAAAAGCCAGAGAAGGAGAAGAAGGCACCGGCTCCTAGACCAGCAGAGTGGATCCCTCCTCCAGAAAACCACATGAAAGTCAATGTCGATGCGGCGGTTGCGAGACATGGTGGGTTTGGGTCAGTAGCTGCCATTTGTAGAGATGGTAGCGGGGAGTACCAAGGAGCGTTAGTGATCCTGTTTAATAATGTTGATGATCCAGAGACGTTGGAGACCTTGGCAATATGTGAAGCTTTGGCCCTTGCTGATGACCTGCTCTTCCATAGTATTTCAGTGGCGTGAGATTGCAAGGTGGCTGTCGAAGCGATCAAGGAAGGCACATGTGCACAGTATGGGGCTGTGGTACATGAAAACATAGACCGCTCTAGAGTTTTTTCTTCTTGTTTGATTAATCATGAATTTAGGACCTTGAATGTTGAGGCTCACAAACTTGCAAAGCATGCGTTAGCCCTGGGTTTTGGCCGCCATGTCTGGTTAGGTCACCCAGGAAATTTGGATTTCGTCCCTATAAACATTGTGACGAGTGAATAAAAGCTTTGTGAGTTTGTCTCAAAAAAAGTTAACGAGCGCTCCTTCGGGAGCCTCGCAACGATCAGCGCCACTTGGCGCGCTCCCAACCATTCGCCACGTGTCACGCTCTGGGTGCTTCCTTCAGATTTTCTTTTCGCACGCGTTTTCGGTTTTTTAAACTTTTTTTTGACGTTTTGGTTTTTCACCGGTCTTCCTTAGCTTTTCAATAAAAAAATTGCACGAAAAACGCGCTTTTTTTCCTTTCGCGAGAGTCACGGTTTTGCTTCCGTGAGAGGCATCGTGCCTCTCGGAAAGGGAAAAACGCGTTTTCTGTTTTTTTTTCTTTCGCAGAGTCACGGTTTTGCTTCCGCAAGAGGCACGGGTGTGCTTTCGCGAGAGTCACGGCCGTGCCTCTCGGAAAGGAAAAAAACGCGTTTTCTGTTTTTTTTCGTGAGAGTCACGATTTTGCTTCCGCAAGAGGCACGGTTGTGCTTTCACGAGAGTCACGGTCGTGCCTCCTCGGAAACGAAAAAAACGTGTTTTCTCTTTTTTTTCCTTCCGCAAGAGTCACGGTTTTGCTTCCGCAAGAGGGACGGTTGTGATTTCGTCAGAGGCACAGGCGTGCCTCTTTCAGAAAGGGAAAAAACCCGTGCTCCTGGTTCAGTTTTTTCGTCTGTTTTTTTTCGTGAAAAAAAGTTCGTCAAAACCTATCAACATGGGATCTAGTTTTGAAAATCTCGACGCGAGGAATCCAACGATGAAAGCGGTTCGAGATTTGGACGCACGGTTTGAGAGATAAAATGTTTTGAATAAACGGATCTACGAAAAAAGGGAAAACTCCCAGGTTGCGACAAGTGGCGCGTTGCATGTGCACCACTTGTCGCAACCAGGGGAATTGGAGTGATCTTTGCAACGGGTACTCCTCAATTAGTGATTTCGCACTCAGGCGGCCGCCGGGACGTCGATAAGGACCGAACGTTCGGTCTGGGGGCCTCCTAGACCGAACAAGAAGTTCGGTGCGACAGGCTGCCCCGTACGAACGAAATCGTTCGGGAGGAGAGGCCTCCCAGCCCGAACGCTCTCCTCCTCGTCGCCCCTACGGGCCTTTTCTCTATACAAAAAAGCCCACAAGAACGAAAAAGCCCTATTTTTGCTGTGACAAAATAGACATTGTTCGTTTGCACGACAAAAAATACCATGGACTTTTGCCATGCTATGAAAAAAGTTGTTCAACAATTTGCCATGTTCTGCACAAAAAAATGTTTGTTATGTTATACTCAAATTTGCCATCTTCAACATTTTCTACAAAAATTGCCATGTTCCCATGGCAGCTAACAGAAGTTCATCTAGAGATTTATGTCATGCATCACCTTATATTAGAAGTAAAAAATGCCATGGCAAAAAAAGTAAAAATTGTCGTGCATTAAAAATAAAAATTGCAATGGCAAAAAAAGAGTAAAATTTGCCATGGCAAAATAAAGTAAAAATTGTCATGTCATTAGAAGTAAAATTGCCATGGCAAAGAAAGAGTAAAATTTTGCCATGGCAAAATGATGTAAAATTTGCCATCTCATTTAAACTATAATTGTCATGGCAGAAAAAGTAAAACTTGCCATGGCAAAATAAAGTAAAAATTTCCATGGCAAAATGAATAAAATTCGCCATGTAATTTAAAGTAAAATTGCCATGGCAAAAACATATTAAAAAATTTCCATGGAAAATGGAAGTAAATTTGCCATCAACTAAAATTGCCATGGCCTAAAAATATACAATTTGCCATGAACCGTAAACTAAACTTGCCGTGGACATAAACTAAATTTGCCATGGTGCATAAACTAAATTTTCCAAGGTGCAGAAAAGAATTTTTGCCATACATCTATCTCTTCCTTGAAGAAAAGAATGTAAAAACAGTAAATACCATGGCAGAAGTAGCTCCGTAAAATCATGGCAACTGTGCATATATGAATCTGCCATGCTATTTAAATAAAATAGATTGCCATGGGATGTTAAACAAATTTGACATGATCCACGTAGTAGGGTCATGACAAAGGTCACTACCTAAATATCATGGCAAAAATTGTCATGATCTACTTGGTAGGGGCATGGAAAGGTCGCTACCTGAAATATGTCATGTTTGAGTAACCTACTTTTAAGAAATTTTCCATGTCAATGTATGAAAACATGTGCCGTGTCACTTTAGGAAAAAATGTCATGCGGCCAAATGCAAAATTTCCCTATAGATGGAAAGTGTAAGTAGACTGAAAATTATGAATTATTTCATATGATTATTTGCCGTGTCACTCCACATTGCCACATTATTTCGAATATTTCTCCTAATTTTGTCATGGCCTACTACTAACCTATATCCACAAACTAAAACTCAATACGAATGAGCTACCAACCAACAAACAGTTGAAGGCCACTTGATTGGGCAAAAGAACAAGGCAACTACACCAAGTTAGTATAAGAAAAATGTCATGTATGTAGTGCGCATTTTCTTCGTCTCAATCATGTAGTGGAAAAAGAGTTGCCATGATACACGAATTACATTTGCCATGGGTAATTAATATATATTGACATGGCCCCATAAGAAATAGAAATAGTTTGCCATTGTTGGAAAAGGAAAAAAGAATTTGCCATTACCCATAAACTACAATTGCTATGCTTCCTTGAACTTAAAAGCCATGATACATAATAATCCGAGGGGATTCATCTTCCATAGCTTGCACACAAAGTGAACACAAAACAAAAGTTGCCATGTGAAAAAATGAACTCATCAGTGATGTTTATAAACTACAATTGCCATGCTTCCATGAACTTAAAATGCCATGGTATGCAAATATCCTTGGGCATTCATCTTCCATAGCTTGCACACAAGTGAACACAACAAATATTGCCATGTGAAAAAATGAACTACGTAATTTGATTGCACATTGAAAATTTCAACTATCCACCCGACTGATGATAGAGAGCTCAAATGTCCAAGGAACAAACCTGTAGCCTGCAACATCCTTATGCAGGCGACGCATCTACTGGTGTTGCGCCAGGACCTAGCCTTGTAGGGACAGCGGCCGCTGCCGGAGTAGATGCCAGCGCCGCCGGGCTGCAGGGGATTCTGGCGCCGCTGAAGGAGGCGCCCAGGTCGGCGATACGTTCGAGCTCGCCGACGCCTGCATCATGGAGCATGCCCCGTGGCTGGTCGGTCTGGACCTCCTTGTGCGGAGGACGACGCAGCTGAGGCGACCCCGGCCACAAGCGTCCAGGCGGCCGCCGTCGTGGATCCTTGGAATAAAATGCCAACAGGTTTTCCCTCAAAAAAATTCCTGACGGGTATCTGCGGCGGCTCAGTTTATAATGGACGAAGCACAAGCTCCATGCTACTGGATCAAGGGTTCGATTCATGTAAATTTTTAATCAATTACCTTCAAGACTTTGATTGTAATCTTTGCACAATTTTTTTTAATTTTTGGATTTTCGCTTCTACACAGGTTGTATTTTTGGAGGAGACAAGGAACCTAGGACGGGGCGAGGACCATAGCCAGACTTGAGATGCTTGGATAATTTTGTAAATGATATTACCAACGCCGTCGGTGAGAATTTTGAGGAATTAGATGTTCGTAGCGATGAGAAGAACATGTTGTTAAAACATTAGATTCTGAAAAATATCCTAATTAGGGTATTACAAATTCAAGTGCACATGAAAATACTTTAAATTATGAAAACCAAACGTCAATGAACTAGAAGTTTGTCCTTTTTTAGTTAAATGTTTTAAATTAAATAAAATTTTATGTGAAAATTTTCACTCTACAATAGTTATTGGGCCCATATTTTTTATTCTCTCGGGGCCTCCGAAAAGCCAGGACCGGCCCTGGCCCCGGCCGGCCGCCTCCCTTGCCAGGACAATGGCATTAAGGACATTTCTAACCGATCTCTTATCCCGCGTTAAAGTACTAAAACTGATTTTTTACTCTTCTAACGTGTAACTAACCAATCCCTAATCCACCATAAGGGAGTTAAAATTATACTCCGTCCCCAACTTTCTCCCTAAATATATTCTGTCTGGAAGCGGCCGAGTATAATTTTTCTTCACGCAAAGACCTCCTAGTGCCGGCCGGCGACTCACGTGAAGCTCCCATGGCCTCGTCGGCGACTCCTGCCCGTACTACTGCTAGTACAGCCACTGCGTGTTGCTGCTGCCCGTCGCTACTACGTGTTGCTGCTGCTCGCCGCCGCCGGTGCGTGGTGCTGCTGCTGCTCGCCGCTGGTGCGTGTTGCTGCTCCTCCCCGTTGCACGCTGTTGCTGCTGCTCGCTGCCACCGGTGCATGCTGCTACTACCGTTCGCCACTGGTGCGTGATGCTTGTCGCTGCTCCTCCCGCTGCGTGCTGCTACTCCTACTACTCGTTGTCGTCGGTGCGTGCTGCTGCTGCTTGCCGTCGGTGCATGCTACTGCTACAATTCACAGCTGGTGCGTGCTGCTCACCGATGCTCCTCCTCCTGTGTGCTACAACTGCCGCTCCTCGCACGCTCCTCCTCCCGCTGCTACTGCTCGTCACCGCCGGTTGCATGGTGCTGCTGCTCGCCGCCACCGGTGCGTGTTGTTGCTACTGTTCGCCACTGGTGTGTGTTGCTACTGCTGCTGCTCCCGCGCTCCTGCTCCCGCTACTACTGCTCGCCGCCGTTAGTGCGTGATGGTGCTACTGTTCGCCACTGGTGTGTGCTGCTACTGCTGCTGCTCGCCACTGCTCCCCCCGCTGCGTGCTGCTATTGCTACTGCTCGTCGTCGCCGGTGCGTGATACTGTTGCTCATCGTCGTGCGGTGCGTGTTGCTGCTGCTCGCCGCAACAGGTGTGTGCTATTGTTACAGTTCGCAATTGGTGTGTGCTGCTCACCGCTGCTCCTCCCGTTGCGTGTCGCAACTGCTGCTCATTGCCGCTGCTCCTCCCGCTGCTGCTTCTCGCCGCCGCCGGTGCATGTTGTTGCTGCTACCGTTCGCCACTGGTGCGTGCTACTCCCTGTTGCTGCTCCCGCTACGTGTTGCTGCTGCTCACCACTGCTCCTCCCGCTATGTATTGCTACTGCTGCTCGCAGCTGATGGTGCGTGCTGCTACTATTGCTCCCTGTTGTGTGCTTCTATTGTTGATGCTCGCCGCTGGTGTGGTCAGCATGGTTGCCACTCGTCGCGAAGGTGCATAACAAGTGTTCAACGAATTGTATGAGCCAAATTTAAGTTTACTCCATTATATATAGGGGATCAGCTAGGTCCAGCCAAAACTTAGTGGAGTAAATATACTCCACTGAGGTTTACTCCTCTATTTGTTAAGGGATCGGTTAGAAATGCCCTAAGGACACTTGGCCAGCACATTTTTTGCAACGTGGAAGTGGGGAGAGCGGGTGCCCGCCCGGGGAAAAGGAGAGGTTGTCGTGGACGCAGCCGGGGCAGCCGGGCGACCGCACTGGGCTACGGTTGTAGCTGCTGCTGTGAGAGAAGAAGAGAGGGGAAACACTTTTCCTCATATGACCGATCCTTTCTAAATCGTCGGACAAATGCTACATCGTCGATTTGTTCTTCTATTACATAGACTGACTGGTCTAATGGATGCTAGGGATCAGTAGTCTGGCCCCTAGTGTTTCGATGAAACATGCGCACTTAGTCACAAATATGCCTTTTTTCAATAGAATTTTTAATATATTCATCAATCATGGCAGCACAGAGAACACTGTAGGTAATAGAAATTACATCCAGGTCTATGGACCATCTAGCGACGACTACAAGCACTGGAGCGAGCCGAAGGTGCCCCGCCATCATCGCCCCATCCTCACCGGAGCGAGGCAAACCTTGTTGTAGTAGGAAGTCGGGAAGTCATCACGCTAAGGCCTCAAAGGACCAACGTACCAGAGCAGCAACCATCGCCGATGAAGAGAGTTGTAGAACGGAAAGATCAAACCTGTAACCATATGAACGAACATAAACTGGATGCAAATAGATCCATCGAAGACCACCACCGACCGAATCCCGTGAGATCCGATGGGGGCACACCTCCACATGTCCTTAGATGGCACTATTCACATCATCGAGGCGGGGACAGGACGTGGGAGACATTATTCCTGCTGAGGGACATCGCCACCGTCACATAGCCCCAACCAAGACATCAAACCTAACAAAAACGAGAACGGGTCTCTCGCGCCGGCGCGGGGGGGGGGATCATCCGCCGGGGGCGGATCGACGGCGGCGCTGGCAGGAGAAGGAAGGAGACCTTTGTTAAGGAGGAAAGACTCACGCACAGTCACAAATATGCTTTTCTTTTACCACATCATAAACTATGTCCAGGGAACTAATCAATCTTAGTTCAGGAACTATCATGCGCTCTGTAGCAAAGCACGAGTTTTGTGTTAATTTACAATAATATACATGTAGTGCTCTCACAGTGTCAGTAGAATAAGAGAAGTGGCGCGCAACGACACACTTAGCAGGTTTTGCGAAACGAGCGGCATCTAACAATATACTCTCAACTTAATATAAGACGTTATTTGACAATGTCATAGACTCTAAAAACGTCTTATAAAAACTATACTCTTTCCGTAACTTAATACCAGACATGTTTTTGACACTTTCATAAACTCTGAAAACGTCGTATAAAAAGTTACAGAGATACTAGTATTTTATAAATAAGCGGCATGTGTATAAAAATATATTTATTTTCTCCCTTTGCAATACACGGCGTATGTGCCAGTTGAAACTAGACGCCAACACAATGTTCACCCCTTAACACTGGGGAGCAAAGATTCCGCTATTCTTTTTCTAGTAACCGGAAACACAATGGGTGGTTGTAATATATCTAGGGAAAGCCTTCATGGGACTTTATTGATTGGCAGATCAACTTACATCGTCAACACATTCAAAGTAAACTTAGGTGCCATATAGTGGACAAGGGTATTTGTCGCTCTATTACTTTTCCTAGGACAATGATCAAAAGAGATGGAGCAAAACCCGCGTGCAAGGTTAGTGCATTCCTTGTAAATAGATGTTGACGGGCTGATGGAATTTACCCCATTCTTCATGATGTCGAGTACCTCCACACAGTCATTGTTTCACAAAGATCTTGTTACACCCAGTCTTGCTGGCGAGGATTAGTACATCCCAGAGTACATGCGCTTCAATGTTTAGTGCATCTGCAACACATGTAACACGACAGCTTTCAGGGTGTACATCTAAGGTCTGGCTTTAATTGGTTGTGCCTGACAGTGGCCTTGTTGAAGGCATTGTTTTGAGAGCGTGTGTTTTTTTCAGGGTGTAAAACTAAGATCTATGATCGGGTGACGATGGTGCTTGTGCACTGTTTCCTTCTTGAAGGCGTCGCTTTGGGAGAATTTGAATTTCGGTGTTGTCTTGGTGGTGCTTCGTGCTGCAGTTACAAGGACATTGCATTTTTGCAGAGGCTGGACGTAATTAGTATCTCTGTGATATTAATATATTTCTTTTGTCAAAAAAAATTATAACATGACAGCAACTAGCAAAGATAAACACACCATGATTGTCCCAAATAACAGAACCAGTGGCACCTGAGCCCTCATCAACAAAGAAGGTTGTGTCCATATTCAGTTTAACAAAACCTTCCCTTGGATCTTCCCAACCACGGCATCGGATCACAAGGCTTGGCGTCGACGCCAATAGTAATTCCGTGTTGGCGCCGCAATCACTTGGGCTCATCAGGCGGGCATTTGTATACTCTCTTCATGAACAACATGTATGCGCTCCCACCACAGATACCATAATGTTGTAACAAACAATTCTTTCACTCAACTTGAAAGATGATGTGCCATCTTATATTATTGCGTTAGAAACTTAGACTTGCTTATAGAACTGTAGATCTGATGAGGCAAATCTCTTCCGCTTAACTAATTTACAAGGCAAATATTTTGTCTAGTTTCAAAAGGAGAACTAAAGATCCCACTCGATCACCACACATGCTTTAGAAATCTCAGTGTGGACATCAAGGTTTCCCCGGACTTTCTTCGCCTTGGGACACCAAAAGAATGCATGTAGGGTATCTTCACAATGGATTCTGCATGGCATAAACTGCTCGGGATAATATGTATGTTGCCTAGAACAAAACTGAATGTCACAGTGCCACATAAAAGTGTGCAAACAAAAGATCTCAAGTCTAGAGACTTAGGGCCTCTTTGATTCGTAGGATTCTTAAAACATAGGAACAGGAAAATTATAGGATTGTAGTAGCATGCCCACTTGAATCCTATAGGAATAGCAAGGAGTGTTTAATGCCACAGAAAAAACAAAGGAATTATAAAAAGAGGTCGGAGTGGATGTTAGATTTCTTATGAAATGTAGTACAAGATTCCATAGGGAAAAAAATCCTATGGGATCCAATCATGTGAATCGAAGGACCAAGATAGAAAAAATTCCTAAGGATTTAAATCCTCCAAAAATTCTATGGAATTTCTTTGAATCAAAGGGCCCTTAAGGTTTCTGCGAAGGTGTGGATGGTTGTAAATTGGCCATGTTATTTTTAGCATTTAAATTCAACTCGGTAAATTATCCAATGATCATCAAAAAAGAGTAAATTGCATAGGAACATTCCATGTTAAACCAAGAGGCAACTAGAGTGGTCAAAATACAACAAAATAAAAACACATATGACATGGGAAGCATGACAATGAAGAGATCAATCGATCACGTGGTGTCACCATTGCATGTGTTGCATTCTGGATTTTTTGGGTTTCATATTAATAGACCTAACATACTTAAAATAATACTTTTTTAACATTCAAAATATTTTTACACCAAATCCAAAACAATTCAAATACTTTGAAAACATCAAAAAGTAGAAGTATCAATTTTTTCAATGACTTAAGAAATTAAAGATGCGATTCACGATTTCCTTCCTTGCGATAGGTTACAGATACCATTTCAATAATCTTGTAACAAATTTTCACTTTAAAATCCCCCCCCCCCCGCCCCCGATCCAAATAAGTTTCGTGGTTTTAGTTCTATTAAAACCACAAAATTTATATTGGATTGGAGGGACTAGTATTTCAATGAAATTTCAACTTTTCCAACATTTTTTCAGTTATCACATCAACTTAACAAACATTCACTAATATTTCAATTATTTTTGGAAACTTTCAATAGATATTTCACATTTTATTTTAACTATTTCATTCATATTTAAATTTTTAATGAAGTGTAATTTTTTAAACTAAACAATGAAATATTCAATACCTATATGAAATGTTTATGAATTTGTATATGACTGAAATAATTGAACTTTGTGTGAAATATCTCTAAACTGATCCTGAAGATGATTCAAATATGACTGGAATAATTGAAATCTCTGTGATATCTATAAATTGTACAAAAAAATGCAGGAAAATAATTAAATTTAATTAAAATATGACTGGAATAATTGAAATTCGTGCAAAACCTTCTGATATGTTTATGATACTGATTGAAATAATTGCATTTCCTGTGGTTGTTCGTGCATATTTTTAAACAATGATATCTCACCGATATAACTCAGAAAAATGAATAGAATTGATTTCTTAAGAATGTGCTGAAGTAAATGCCAATTCTGATCAAAATATAACACGCAAAAAAAATTTGTAGATGTTTTACAGGAAAAGATGAAATATTTGTGAAATTGACTTGAAATGTGCAAGATTGGTATACGGGAATAATGTCCAATGCCCGCAAGTACTCCCTCCGTCCCAAAATTCTTGTCTTAAATTTGTCTAAATACGGATGTATCTAGTTAGGAAGTATTAAGTAATAAACCAGAGCATTGCAGAGAATGATGCTAATGCATTAGAGCATGAGGGATGCATTGTCGTTGTACCGATTCACTCCACCATCCACGTCCTTGCCGCATAGCGTCATTTATTTAGGACATTAAAACTAGGCCTCTTCCTAGCCCTCTCACGCTATCAACCTCCTCCACTGTTGGACTGCATGATTTGGTCGTTCCTTCCCATGGATCGGATGTCAGGCCATGTTCCACTTCATTGGTCGGTTGTTCTAAAGGAGTGATTTTCCAGAAGGAACATACTTAAAAAAACACCGATTACAAATGTAGATGCACACAACGACACAACGCCTACTGAAAAGTGGGTTGGAGTTGCGAGTTTCAAGATTGACGAAGTCACCACGGGCACTTTGCTATCAACGGAAATGTCACCTCCCACTGAAACAATAATTTGCATTAATGAGACACCAAAGCGTCAACTGAGATCTGATTGCTGGTGGCTAGGGATACCACCACCCTCCTAACCATATATCCACTGGTTGGTTCTCGAAAAGAAAGTGTGTTAAAACTATTTAAGAATAGAGGATATAATTCATTTCCACTCCACAACAATAGTCTGTTGTGAGGCCCGAAGTAGGCGCCGATCATCGGTTTACTAGTTCAAGATATAGTGAAATGTCGAAACCCTACATGCTAATTATAGTAGGTACTCCCTCCGTTGAACTAAAACCACGACAATAATTTTGGAACAGAGAGAGTAATATTCATCTGTCTAACTGTTCCTAACTCGAGTTGTCCTATAAGCACCCAAGGTTCACTTACAGTTTAAACTCCAACTGTAATTAAACAGTAGTTTGCCAGTAATTTACAGTTCTTACTGTGTTTATCGTATATGTGAGAAAGAAAATATTTACGAGCGTCATAACACAACATCATAATAGAAGCAAAATTACAGAGCTAGCAATTCCTGTCCTTGCTAATCTATCTATGCAAAATTACAGAGTTAGCAATTCCTGTCCATAAATACATGGATCTGTATGCCTCAATCCACCCCGCACAACCCTATAAATATTTCCCCTAAATACAAGCAAAATTATAGAGCTAGCTATTCCTGTCCATAAAATACGTCTATGCCTCCATCCACATACTTTCACGGAGAAATACACTGCAATATCCGCCGAGCCATTCACAACACTAGAGTGAACACTGTCACTATGCTTTCAGAATTCCTTTGCCCTAGTACACTTCAAGCATCTAGGTTCAGGGGTGCTCGGTTTATCACAAACTTTCATAAACACAACATGCCAATGCACTAGTAAAACTGAACGAAACTGACTCTTTGTACGACGTTAGGGCCGGCGTTCAACCATACAAGCAAACGGGCTCTCCGAACAGACAGCATGATCAGGATGGCCGATGGACCATAAGAAAATGAGAGCATAAGTTGCCATCACCAAGATCGACTTCTGATTAAATAACGCCCAAGTGTTCATCGTTCTCATTTCTCATGGAGCAACACACAGGCTACATCCAGGACATGAAGCAAGCGGGCAGATCAGACCATTTCCCCCCAGAGATCATTGTAATTTACACCATGATGTCACAATTTGAACCACGCATTGTGTGTGCAGTTCACTGCAGTTGCCTTGATGGCTACAACTCGCAGGTAGCGAGCGCCGACGCCTCACTTGCCGGGAACAAAGTTTGTGGCAAACGCCCATGCGTTGTTGTTGACAGGGTCAGAGAGGTGGTCGGCGAGGTTCTCGAGTGGGCCCTTGCCGGTGACGATGGCCTGCACGAAGAAGCCAAACATAGAGAACATGGCAAGGCGTCCGTTCTTGACTTCCTTCACCTTGAGCTCCGCGAATGCCTCTGGATCGTCAGCCAGGCCTAGTGGGTCAAAGCTGCCGCCAGGGTAGAGTGGGTCGACTATCTCACCGAGTGGGCCGCCAGCAATGCGGTACCCCTCAACAGCGCCCATGAGCACGACTTGGCATGCCCAGATAGCAAGGATGCTCTGTGCATGCACGAGGCTGGGGTTGCCGAGGTAGTCAAGGCCACCCTCGCTGAAGATCTGGGAACCGGCCTTGAACCATACGGCCTCACCGAACTTGACGCCGTTGCGTGCAAGAAGCTCGGGGAAGACGCATCCGAGCGCACCAAGCATGGCCCACCGGCAGTGGATCACCTCGAGCTCCCGGTTCTTGGCAAAGGTCTCAGGATCGGCCGATAGCCCGGCGGTGTCCCACCCATAGTCGCCGGGGAACTCGCCAGTCAAGTAGCTCGGGGGCTCTCCAGAAAGCGGGCCGAGGTAGAGCACACGGTCAGCACCGTACCACGGGCTGCCTGATGAAACTGGCTTGGCCTTTGCAGCGGTCTTGCGCATAGTGACACGGGCCTCACCAAAGAGAGCTGATGAAGCCACGTTCTTCACTGACTCGCCGGCTAAGGCCGAGGAGAGGGACATGGTGGTAGTCGCCATTGCGCTGCTAAGGCGGGAGGTGTATTGTGTGTTCCAAACAGTGAAAACTGAAGAGTGAGTGTGGAGATGGTTTGAGACGAGTGGAGGATGGAGCTATTTAAGGAACTGATTGAGCTCTGGTCTGTGTGTACCGACAAGATAGATATAGACAGGAAAAAAATCTTTGATCTTCGATGCTATTCGTGCAGCAGTGATCTCGTCATCCCTCAGGACGTGGCAACTTGAGACCCAGAGAAAGGAGATATGTTGTGGCTAGGCCTAGGATCTTGATGGAGAATGGAGACGTGTGATTGGACGATGGATCACATGTTGATTCTCACATCATCAGCTCACGGTCTGCATGCAACGAGATAGTAAACTTGTCTCTGATGAAGTGGGTAGCCCAAGTGTGGTCAAGAAAGTGATGGCAATTTTAGGCCATACGATGATTACTTCGTAGATATTTATTGAAACCGTACTGAAGTTTGGTATTTACCGAGACCGAACCTTAGTCATAACTTCGTATTTTGGTCCCTGGCACGTCCGACCGACAATGTTCGACAAGCTTTGACGCCGTCAGTGACTTTGTGAGGTTACGTCTCCCTGGATTTTGGGTGCCCGTCTTCTTTTCTCTGGGACGGCGATTTGCGTTTCAGATCATCGTCGCCAGTGTCTTCTAGCTCCGATCAACGACTTCCGGCTACCGCCTCAACAACGTTTTCCTGACTCGATGGTGTTTGGTGGTCCATAGGTGGTATTGAGTTTCGCTCACTGCGCGTTGTTGACGAGTGCAGGAGGAAGGTGGTGTGGATTTTCCCAAGAACCTATGTGTAATTTTAAATTTCTACAAGAATGACTTTGTAAGGGTCAATTGATTTCAATACATGACCGTCGCCTTTTGGAAAAAAAATAAGATCTTATTTATCGACTTAACCAAATGCGCAGCCCTGCTGGCAAACACAGAGCCGGGCATTTCTCCGTAAAAAAGAAAGAATAAAAAGAGAGAGCCGGACATTTTGTAGAACTTAAATAATCCCCGAAAAACCCTGGTTTCAAAGATGACACTAGAGGGACAGCGCTTCGCCGCGCCCGGCGTTAGGTGCATAATTTGTAGTAGATTTTAGGCGGGTCTCCAATGTAGAGTTGTTGAGTTGCTAAGGCCCGCATATGTAGGCGTCAAATCTTTCTTTTTCTGCTGATGTCTCAAGCGCGTTCAGTCAATCGTGGAGTGGAGACTGATTCTTGGTTAAGTTATCCATGTCTTTCAGCCATGATAGCCCAACAAAGAGGCCTAAATACACGAACATCACAGAAAGATGAACAACCACTGAAAAATGAAGCACAATCTGGCAGACAAACAACAATATTCAGAACATATGTGAAGGAGCATCAGAGTTAGTTCAGTAAACATCCATAAGCAAACATCTCCCCAAATGTGAAGCATACATATACAAATCCAAAAGGACCAGTGATCCCATAGCAAGCACATTGCAGCTGCAAAATCAATGAGAACTGCTATACAGACGACATTCACAGATGATTTCAGCATGACACTCCATCTCACACCATCCATTCAAGACGCCAATGTACAGAAAGTTGTTGGATTTGACATCGGCTCAGGATCGTGCAAGCAAATGTCTGTGAAGTAGTTTCGAAATCAATCAACCAACAGTGGGCCCATACTGCAGTAGGGCCACTCCACAGGGGCCAAAACACACCACGGGTCTACACAAACAGGAAGCAGCATCAAACGGGCTCTCCGAACAGACAGCATGATCATGATGGTCGATGGGCCATAAGAAAATGAGAGCATAAGTTGCCATCACCAAGAGCAACTTCTGATTAAATAACGGCCAAGTATTTATCGTTCTCAATTTCTCATGGAAAAACAAATAGCCCAAATTTTATCGTTCTCATTTCTCATGGAGCAACGCACAGGCTACATCCAGGACATGAAACAAGCGGGCAGATCAAACCATTTCCCCAACGATCCTTGTAATTTACACCATGATGTTACAATTTGAACCACATATTATGTGTGCAGTTCACCGCAGTTTCCTTGATGGGTACAACTCGCAGCTAGCGAGCGCCAACGCCTCACTTGCCGGGAACAAAGTTTGTGGCAAACGCCCATGCGTTGTTGTTGACGGGGTCGGAGAGGTGGTCAGCAAGGTTCTCGAGTGGGCCCTTACCGGTGACAATGGCCTGCACGAAGAAGCCAAACATAGAGAACATGGCGAGGCGGCCGTTCTTGACTTCCTTCACCTTGAGCTCTGCAAATGCCTCGGGGTCATCAGCCAGGCCCAACGGGTCGAAGCTGCCACCAGGGTAGAGTGGGTCGACTATCTCACCAAGTGGGCCCCCGGCAACGCGGTACCCCTCAACGGCACCCATGAGCACGACTTGGCATGCCCAAATAGCAAGGATGCTCTGTGCATGCACGAGGCTGGGGTTGCCCAGGTAGTCGAGGCCACCCTCGCTGAAGATTTGGGAGCCGGCCTTGAACCACACGGCCTCACCGAACTTAACACCATTGCGTGCAAGAAGCTCGGGGAAGACGCATCCGAGCGCACCGAGCATGGCCCACCGGCAGTGGATCACCTCGAGCTCCCGGTTCTTGGCAAAGGTCTCGGGGTCGGCCGAGAGCCCCGCGGTGTCCCACCCGTAGTCGCCGGGGAACTCGCCGGTCAAGTAGCTCGGAGGGTCGCCGGAAAGCGGGCCGAGGTAGAGCACACGGTCGGCACCGTACCATGGGCTGCCTGATGAAACCTGCTTGGCCTTTGCAGCGGTCTTGCGCATAGTGACACGGGCCTCACCAAAGAGAGCTGATGAAGCCACGTTCTTCACCGACTTGCCGGCGAAGGTCGAGGAGAGGGACATGGTGGTGGTCGCCATTGCGCTGCTAAGGCGGAATGTGTATTGTGTGTTCCAAACAGTGAAAACTGAAGAGTGGGTGTGGAGATGGTTTGAGACGAGTGGAGGATGGAGCTATTTAAGGAACTGGAGGGGTTGAGGCATTGAGCTCTGGTCTGTTTGTACCGACAAGATTGATATAGACAGGAAAAAATCTTGACCTTCGATGCTATTGGTGCAGTAGAGATCTCGTCATCCCTCAGGACGTGGCAACGTGAGACCCAAAGAAAGGAGATATGTTGTGGCTAGGCCTAGGATCTTGTTGGAGATTGGAGATGTATGATTGGATGATGGATCACATGTTGATTCTCACATCATCACGGTCTGCATGCAACGAGAAAATAAACTTGTTTCTGATGAAGTAGGTAGCGCAAGTGTGGTCAAGAAAGTGATGGCAATTTTAGGCCATACGATGATTACTAGAGATTATTGAAACCTTCCTGAAGTTTGGTATTTACCGAGACCAAACCTTAGTCATAACTTCGTGGTTTGGTCCATGGCACGTCCGACCAACAATGTTCGACAAGCTTTGACGCCATCAGTGACTTTGTGAGGTTATGTCTCCTGGATTTTGGATGGCCGTCTTCTTTTCTCTGGGACGGCAATTTGTGTTTTAGATCATCATTGGCAGCATCTTCTAGCTTCGATCGACGACTTCCAGCTGCCGCATCAACAACATTTGTCTGACTCCGATGGTGTTTTGCTGGTCCATAGGCAGTATCTAGTTCCGCTCACGGCGCGTCGTCGACGAGTGTAGGAGAAAGGTGGTGTGGATTTTCCCAAAAACCTATGTTTAATTTTAAATTTTTACAAGAATGACTTTGTAAGGGTCAATTGTTTTCAATACATGACCTTCGTCTTTTGGAAAAAATAAGATACGACTTAACCAAATTAAATGCGCAGCCCAAAGACAGAGCGGGGCATTTCTCCGTAAAAAAATAAAGAATAAAAAGAGAGAGCCGGACATTTTGTAACACTTAAATGATCCCCCGAAAAACCCTGGTTTCAAAGATGATACTAGAGGGGACGCCGCGCTTCGCCGCGCCCGGCGTTAGGTGCATAATTTGTAGGAGATTTTAGGCGGGCCTGCCCATGTAGAGTTGTTGAGTTGCTAAGAGCATCTCCAGCCGTTGGCCCCCCAGGGGGCGCCTAAAATTGCCGCCTGGGGGTGACCCAGCGAAAAAAATGGGCCTGGGGGCGAGTTGGCCCCCAGCCGCCGCCCCCAGGGCCGGCCCCAGACGCGGGGAAAAAAATTGTGTAGCAAATTTACGCAAAGTTCGGCTAAAACACGCCAAATTTCGGCAAACTTGGACTTATATTCGCGGATTTAAGTCGAGTAGTCGCCATTACATATAAAAACTAATAAAAAAAACTTGCTGAAGGCCGAGAAGTCGCCGTCGTCGCCACCATCGTCGGCCTTCTCCTCCTTGACTCAGGCGCCCCTGCTGGACCCCTCCCCGGCTGGTGGCGGCGGCGGCGCGTCGTCGTCGTCGTCGCTGTCGTCGATGATGACGACTCCTCCTTCGTCACGGCCTCGGCGGCGCTGCTCGAAGCGCCGCAGGGCGGCGCGCTGGTGCTCTGTCGCCATCTTGATGGAGTCCTGGCGTGCCCATTCAAGGGCCGCGTCGTCGTCGAGCTCGACCTCGCCGTGCTCCGTCTTCACTGGCGCCAGCCCCGGCTCCGTCTTTGGCTTGACGAAGCGCGGAGGAGGAGCCGACGAGGAGGCGCGCCGGCCGCCCTCGTTGATGACGATGCCGGGCTCGGCCTTGACGCCGAGCAGCGTCGGAGTGCCGGAGGAGTGGGAAGAGGAGCGGGAGGACGAAGAGGAGGAGGACGCACCGAACCTCCTTGGCGCCCATTGCCCGTCGCGTCGGTGGTGCGCCGGGGCGGCCGCCCTCGCCGGGGGGTACGCCAACGGCGGGTTGTTGCCGCCCTCGAGGTGCGTCAGCACGCCCTGAAGTGTGCGGCCGGGGGCGCCCCACCACAGGTGGCGCCCCTCGCTGTTCTTCACGCCGCCGACCACCGGCGCCCCATTGGTGGACGCCAGCCGCTGCTGCTGGCGACGCTCGAAGTACGCCGCCCAAGCCGCGTGGTTGTCGGCGGCGTACTGGGGGAGGGAGAGCTCGGCGTCGGTGAGGGAGGCGCGCACGATCTCGACCTCGTCGGCGAAGTAGGATGGTTTGGCCACGGCGTCGGGCAACGGGGGAATGGGCACTCCCCCATTGCTGAGCCTCCAGCCCGTCGGCCCGGCGCGCATGTCCGGCGGCGCCGGGATGTTCGCCTGGAACAGGAGCCAGGACTCCTGTTCGCGGAGCGAACGGCGGCCGAAGCCGTTGGTCGCCGCCTCGTCTCCGGGGAAACGCTCGGCCATCGGGGAGATGGAGTGGCTGAGGAGAAGAGATCAGCGGCGGCGCTCGGGAGATGGAGTGGCTGGGGGAGAAGAAGAGATCGGCGGCGGCGCTCGGGAGAGGGAGGGATGGGGGAGAAGAGCTCGGCGGCGGCGCTCGGGAGAGGTGGAGAGGTGGCACTCATCACAGGCGAGCGAGGCCATATATAGCCGCGCCGCGTCCGTGTGTACGCGTCCGTGGGAGGGGAGGCGTCGGCACGCCGCCCCGTGAACGCGCCGCCCGTGAGGAATCAATGGCAAAGCTGACCGGCGGCAGCCTTGCCATTGATTCCCCGCGGGAAACCGAGGCGTCGGGAGAAGACGAGGCGGGCGGTGTCGCTGACACGGCCGGCCCGCAGCGCTTTCGCGCCAAAAACGATTCGCCCGGCGCCCCCAGCGCGCCGGTTCGGGTTGGGTCCGCCGGCGCCAATTTCAGCCCGAGCTGGCAAAAAAGGGCCCCTGGGGACGTGACTGGGCCGATTTTTTGGCGCCGGTGGCCGAAAAATCGCCTGGGGGGCCTTGTTGGGGGCGCGGCTGGAGATGCTCTAAGGCCCGCGTATGTAGGCGTCAAATCTTTCTTTTTCTCCTGATGTCTCACGCACGTTCAGTCAATCGTGGAGTGGAGACTGATTTGTGGTTAAGTTGTCCATCTCTTTCAGCCATGACAGCCCAACAAAGAGGCCTAAATACACGAACATCAAGAAAGATGAACAACCACTGAAAAATAAAGCACAATCTGGCAGACAAACAACAATATTCAGAACATATGTGAAGGAGCATCAGAGTTAGTTCAGTAAACATCCATAAGCAAACATCTCCCCAAATGTGAAGCATACATATACAAATCCAAAAGTAGGACCACTGATCCCATAGCAAGCACATTGCAGCTGCAAAATCAATCAAACAACTCTCAAACTGAGCATCCCAACCTAAACACCTGCATACATGCCTGCTCCTCAAAATCCCGAACAAAATACAAAGGAAAGCACAGGAGGCCAAATGTCAGCAGAGACGTCGCCAACAGATGATGCATTGAACCCACACAGAAGAAGAGCAACCAGCAACACGCGAAGGGCACGGCCACGGCCACCAAGGCGGCGGGCAGAGCCACAACGGCGGCAGCAGGTGACCCCAAATCAAGGAGCACTCACCACAAAGCAAGCCTCTCACGAACACGGAAGTTCACGGCAGAAAACAAACCCCAAATCAAGGAACACCGACCAACAAAAAAAAATGGCCCATACTACTTCCTCAAAAAAAAAAAATGGCCCATACTACAGTAGGGCCACTCCACAGGGGCCAAAACACACCACGGGGCCACACAAACAGGAAGCATCATCAAACGGGCTCTCCGAACAGAGACAACATGATCATGATGGTCGATGGACCATAAGAAAATGAGAGCATAAGTTGCCATCACCAAGAGCGACTTCTGATTAAATAACGGCCAAGTATTTATCGTTCTCCATTTCTAATGGAAAAACAAATAGCCCAAGTATTCATCGTTCTCATTTCTCATGGAGCAACACACAGGCTACATCCAGGACATGAAGCAAGCGGGCAGATCAAACCATTTCCCCAACGATCCTTGTAATTTACACCATGATGTTACAATTTGAACCACACATTATGTGTGCAGTTCTCCGCAGTTGCCTTGATGGCTACAACTCGCAGCTAGCGAGCGCCGACTCCTCACTTGCCGGGAACAAAGTTTGTGGCAAACGCCCATGCGTTGTTGTTGACAGGGTCGAAGAGGTGGTCGGCGAGGTTCTCGAGTGGGCCCTTGCCGGTGACGATGGCCTGCACGAAGAAGCCAAACATAGAGAACATGGCGAGGCGGCCGTTCTTGACTTCCTTCACCTTGAGCTCCGCAAATGCCTCTGGATCGTCGGCCAGGCCCAGTGGGTCGAAGCTGCCGCCGGGGTAGAGTGGGTCAACTACCTCACCGAGTGGGCCGCCGGCAATGCGGTACCCCTCAACGGCGCCCATGAGCACGACTTGGCATGCCCATATAGCAAGGATGCTTTGTGCGTGCACGAGGCTGGGGTTGCCTAGGTAGTCGAGGCCACCCTCGCTGAAGATCTGGGAACCGGCCTTGAACCATACAGCCTCGCCGAACTTGACGCCGTTGCGTGCAAGAAGCTCGGGGAAGACGCATCCGAGCGCACCGAGCATGGCCCACCGGCAGTGGATCACCTCGAGCTCCCGGTTCTTGGCAAAGGTCTCGGGGTCGGCCGAGAGCCCGGCGGTGTCCCACCCGTAGTCGCCTGGGAATTCGCCGGTCAAGTAGCTCGGGGGCTCTCCGGAAAGCGGGCCGAGGTAGAGCACACGGTCGGCACCGTACCACGGGCTGCCTGATGAAACCGGCTTGGCCTTTGCAGCGGTCTTGCGCATAGTGACACGGGCCTCACCAAAGAGAGCTGATGAAGCCACGTTCTTCGCCGACTTGCCGGCGAAGGCCGAGGAGAGGTACATGGTGGTAGTCGCCATTGTGCAACTAAGGCGGGAGGTGTATTGTGTGTTCCAAACAGTGAAAACTGAAGAGTGAGTGTGGAGATGGTTTGAGACGAGTGGAGGATGGAGCTATTTAAGGAACTGGAGCTAATATAGGGGATTGAGCTCTGGTCTGTGTGTACCGACAAGATAGATATAGACGGGAAAAAATCTTGATCTTCGATGCTATTGGTGCAGCAGGGATCTCGTCATCCCTCAGGACGTGACAACTTGAGACCCAGAGAAAGGAGATATGTTGTGGCTAAGCCTAGGATGTTGATGGAGAATGGAGACGTGTGATTGGATGATGGATCACATGTTGATTCTCACATCATCAGCTCACGGCCAAATTTCGTGTTTTGACCCTTTTGTCAAACAAAATCGGGATCTGACCCCCGTTTGAAAGTTTTTCGTGATTTGACCCTTTCCCCTACCGCCACGAGGCACGGCGGTAGGATCCTATAGCCTACCACCGAGACCTGCGGCGGTAGCAAACTTATCCACGTCAACAACGATAACGGCCTCCGTGCCCCCTCCATCACACCCTACCGCCGCTCCGCCTGGCGGTAGGATGTCTGAACCTACCGCCGGAGTCTCTGGCGGTAGGGTGTGGACATATATAAACCGCGGGCCGGCCGCCCCCACCCCCTTCTCCCCCCCCACCCAGCCGCCCCCACCACGAAGAACTGAGCAGTTGCTCGAACTCGCCCTCTCTCATCCCCTCCACTCCCCCCTCCGATCTTCTTCGTTTCTTGATGGATTTTGCGGATCGAGATGGCCCCGAAGAAAGAAAAGTAAGCTCTTTCAATCCCTCTAATAAGTTTTAATCAAACACCTTTCGATTCGTCGCATTATTCGATTCAAATCACTCCTTTTTGAACTAGATTGAATTTTTTTAACCCTAGGATTGATTTAGGTTGATTCTAGATGTTATATTGTGTTAGATATGAACTCTATTGAATAGTTGGTATGGTTGTGTTAAGATGAACCCTAGTTCATATTTGATTTGAATGGTTTCTTTTTTGATATGATGGATGTTGAAGGCATTTGTTATGATAGATGATGCATATTCCTATGCTATGATGCAAGTATTGGATGTAGTGTGTGATGAATATTGGAGATGAATATTGGATATATTTGTTATATGTAGTGTATGAATCCTCAAGATGAACCCCTAGTTCATGTTTTTTGTTTTTTAACAAAATATGAGATGATGCATGTTGGATGTTGTTGGAGAAATATGTGTTATGATGCATTTGAACCATGGTGATTGCATCTTCATATAAGTATTTTATTTAGTTCTTGATATATGTATTGTATTTAATTCATGTTCATGATAATATTGATATATGATTATTCAAAGATTGAACTCATAGGTTCTGTTGGATGTGATTAATTTTTGTTATGCATCGATATGTTTCGTAGTTAATGTTGAACCCTAGTTCATGTTGAAAAATCTTTTGATATGCTTATGCAATTCTTTTAGGAGTCCACCTCTTGCGGACGACATCGGCACGAAGTACACAATTCTTGACCCTAGGTTCGACAAGCGTCACTGTGCCCGTTTCATTGAGAATGGAGTGGTAATTACTATTTTAAACCAAATCTTTCGAATTGATGAAAACAAGTTGCTAACTATTATGTCCATGCTAATTATGCTTTCGTTATTGATTTTCACAGATGTTGCCACCACTGCGGATGAGGGCTCACAAGACGACGGTTAAGATGGAGTACGACGAGCGGTACGCATCGTTCTTTAGGAGAGCCCGACTATTGGGTTTCGTCCTGCAGTTCAAGCGTAAGCCGCCGACGCTCGTCCACTCAGCTCTCACGTCTTTGATCGACCAGTGGCGGCCAGAGACGCACAGCTTTCATCTTCCATGTGGGGAGATGACCGTGACCCTCGAGGATTGGGCGATGATTACGGCACTACCGCTCGAGGGTCATGCTCTCACAGGAAGAGTGGAGAGGGCTAACTAGCACGAGAGGGTTGTCAGCCTCATCGGCGACTGCCCCCCCCCCCCGCTAAGAGCAACCGGACTTCCGGCATACCGTTGCCATGGCTCCTCGAGCACCGGAGCAAGTGCCCGGAAGATGCCGAGCCCCGAGTGGTGGAGCAGTACGCCAGGGCCTACCTGTGGTACATTCTCACGGAGGTAGTGTTTCCGGACTGCTCCGGGAACTCTGCCCTATGGATGTATCTCGACTTCCTAAAGGACTGGGATGCGGGGTACAGCTGGGGGGCCGCCGGACTCGCCTACCTATACCGTTCGGTAAGTGAATATCACTTTCTTTCAAATATCAGACGTGTGCTGCTTTACATTTTGACATCTTATCATCTATACTTGGTTTGTAGCTTGACGACGCGACCCAGAGAGCGGAAGTCACGTCCGGTATGTGTGGATGTGTATGGGGCCTCTCCATTTGGATGTGGGAGCGAATCCCGGTGGGCCATTCGTAGAAGCTGCGCTCGCGTGCATGGATAGACTATGGTGGAGATGACGAAGATGATCGGAACCCGACCGTCGCATACGCTTGGGACGTGGTGCGTGTCTACACTGGCGAATCGAAGGCCTTGTACAAGGTCTTCAGCAACGAGCTTGATGCTCTCACGCCTTTCCAGGTATAAGAACTACATTTTCACTTGAGCTTACCATTGTTTCGATAACACTTTCACTTGAGCTTACCATTGTTTGGTTATAGGTTACTTGGCGGCCGTATAGTGATGATCGAGAGTGGCGGTTCGAGCTGAACAGCATGTGCAAGCAGGACCGGCTTCTCTTCCGGTGCATTGTGCCCATGATTTGTGTCTATGCCGTGGAGTACCACTTGCCACAGTGCGTTGCCGCACAATTTGGTAAGGCGCAACACACACCACCTGCCGGCCACGATACCGGTGGCTATGACCTACACCAGTGAGTACCACAAGCCGTCCTCATCGATTCTAAGTTCTTGTTTTGATGCTTTACATTCATACAAGAAGGGTGTTTTACATTCTTTCTTATGCATTGCAGGATGAGCAGGCGGAAGAATCAATCAATCACGGATTGGGAAGCCGAACATGCGAGATACGTGAAGGAATGGAACGAGTGGAAAGGACGCAAAGACACGGAGAGGAGAGTGATTGACTGGGACGAGCACGAGGATCACATGCTGTGGTACGACGATGGCATCAAGCATCGTCTGCGTCTGAGGCCCCAGTGGACGACAGCAGATGCCGAAGACCTGTTCGATGACGCCTCAGAGAATGAAGCCTACAACGAGAGCATCAGACAGCTTCAAGGCGGGTTTAGGGAGTACAGACCCCTCATGAACAGAGTGGTATGTTGTTTTTACCTCTTTTGAACCGACGGTTGGATGAAATCAGCTTTTAGTGCTATTGACTCATTTTATTACTTTGCAGTCTTCGGAGCTGAACAAAAGAATTTTTCATGCCTCTGATGCACTTAGTGCTATCCCTGGGACTCGAGCTAGTGACAACAAGTTGAGGGAAACGGTGAAGGTAATACGGAGTTCATTTTTGTTATCATTGGACATTCGAGAATTTCATATTGTTTCGTTATCATTGCAGAAATACGTCAACAAAGCATGCCGGCTTGTGGGCCTGCTTGCGTGCGCTACAAACACCGAGGATGTTTTTCCTCCTGCACCGATGCATAGCCTCGCTTCATCAAGCCATGCAGCCTCGTCGTCTAGGGCGGTTCAAGATGACGAGGAGGAGAGCGACGACGATGATGATGAAGAAGAGGGCGCAGAAGAAGAACATGGTGAGGAAGAGGAAGAGGACGATGAGGAGGAGGAGGAGTACGATGATGATGACGGACCTCCAGCAACTCAGCCAACCCAGCGTGAGAAGAGGAATGTGCCGAAGAAGGATTGGAAGAGTCCATCCCCGTTTCAGAAAGCACGTCCTACGGCCCGCAAGAAGACGGCGGCCGAGAAGCGATCCAATGATAACGAGGACCGAAAGTCGAAGAGGGGAAGGAAGGACTGAAGTTGTTGTCGTGTCGTTGAACTAAAAACTTGCATATTTGCTTCGTGAACCATATGGATTTGCTCGTGAAACTGTTTCGTTAATTTGCTATGTATAACTTGGTGAAAACCTTTATGGATGTCTATTTGCTATGTATCCAACCTACCTTATTTATAGATTTGAGGTGTGTGCTTCATATATCATACATTGTGTGCTTCATATGTCATACATATGCTGTTTAAATGTTGTCTTCCAAAAATTGAAGACAAAAGAAGTTAGAAGGTGCAAAAAATGCACACTGGGCCACCCTACCGCCGCACACTAAGGCGGTAGGTCTGTACATCCTACCGCCATGACACCCGGCGGTAGGGTGCCTCCCCCTACGCCCCCTCTTGTGACCAGAAAAACGACCAGCTCAGCGGTAGGGTTGCAGACCCTACCGCCGGGGTCCTCGGCGGTTGAATCCTACCGCCAAGAGCCCTGGCGGTAGGGTGTGCAACCCTACCGCTAAGTTGTTTGTTTTTCTGGTCACAGAAACTTAGCACATGCTCCCGCCCTACCACCGCGCCCTATGGCGGTAGGTTGTGGTATCCTACCGCCGGGCCCTATGGCGGTAGGGTTTGGGCATTTATAAACCCAACCGCCCCGCCCACCCCACCCCAACCCCTTATCCCCACCCACCCAGCCGCCTTCTTCTTCCTCTCGCCCATTTTCTCATCTCCTCCACTTCCCCCCTCCGATCTTCTTCGTTGATTCACGGATTTTGCGGATCGAGATGGCTTCGGAAAGAGGAAGGTAAGCTCCTCCAATCCCCCAATTAGTTTGAGTCAAATCAATCCGCTTTCTTATAGCCTAAAAAGGTTCATGTTCATGTTCAAAATCATGAGGGTCCCTAGTTGATATGATGAACCCTAGTTAATATAATGAACCTATATGATTGCAATGTGATGAACCTAGTTGATGAACCCTAGGTTTAGTTTTTTTTACCATATGAGGAACCCTCCCTAGTTGATATGATGAACCCTAGAACCTAGATGATTGCAGTGTGATGAAGCTAGTTGATGAACCCTAGGTTTAGTTTTTTTTACCATATGAGGAACCCTCCCTAGTTGATGAACCCTAGGTTTAGGTTTAGATTTTTTTTAACAAATGTTGAACCATCAACTTCTCAATTTTTTTGCCAACAAAATTTATGATATGATGAATATTGGAGTAAGCAAAATTTATATGATGCAAGTAGTGGAGTAAATATGATATGATATGATATTGCATTTGACCCATCTTGATATATGTATTTTATTTAGTTAATGATGAACTTTTGTTATTCATCCATATGTTTAGGTCTGCAACAGTGGCGCAACCATCGCCCATTCATCTCCAACACGACCCGTCCGGCTTGCCACTTCCGTACGTGTACGAGTCCTTCTCCGAGCTTCTGCAGCCGGTGACCGCTTTTTCAGACGAGTTCCTACAGGCGACGAGGGCAGTTCGGTGGCACGAGAGGGCAGAACGGATCGCCTACAATGTGAAGTGTTGGTCGCTGAGGGTGAAGGAGTGGAAGAGAGTGACTGCAGAGATGGAGGGAGATCCAACTATCTCCCGTGAACGCCGGGAAGCGACCATTGAAGTTGCCAAGCAGCACTCCAACTGGGAGCTGCGCAATTTGGGCCGGAGGATTTACTTCGAGAGCAATGCGGAGGAGAGAGCCAGGATGCCGCCCCCAAGTGCATCGGCGTTCGATATCATCAGCTGGGGAAGGGCGGAGGTGAAAACTCCAGCTGGCAAGGCAAGGTGGGAGTGCTTGAATGGTCGGATGCCGACCAGCGTTCCGCCTCCGCCTGAACCGGTGGATCCGCTGCCGTATCTGTCTCCACGGCCAGGCCTAACATACGAGGGGGGAGGTTTACCCAACCTATAAACATGTCTATTGTATATGCATCTATGTTTTAGTAGGGGTTGTCAAACTATGTGGACAAGTTTGCTATTTGCTATTTCGTACTTATGAATCTATGTGTAAACTGTTTGATATTTGCTATGTGGAACCTTTATTAATATGTGAGCTCATATTTTGCTATTTGTGAAACTATGTGAAACTTGTGACAAAACAAACAATCAATAAAACTTGTAAAAACCTAAACCCACAGGATCCTACCGCCAAGACCTGCGGCAGTAGGGTCACTCAGCCTACCACCAAGACCTGCGGCGGTAGGGTGTTGCGCTGGCCGTTAGCTAACGGCAGTGGGCCGTCCATGCCACCGCCGGAAGCCCTGGCGGTAGCCTGCGTGATCCTACCACCGTGTCCTTTGGCGGTAGCAAAAGGGTCAGATGTCAAAAAAAAATTAAACTAGGGTCAGATCTTGATTTTGTTTGACAAAAGGGTCAAAACACAAAATTTTACCTCAGCTCACCGTCTGCATGCAACGAGATACTAGTAAACTTGTCTGTGATAAAGTAGGTAGCCCAAGAGTGGTCAATAAAGTGTTCGCAATTTTAGGCCATACGATAAATCTTGTAACAAATTTTCACTTTAAAATACCCCCTCTGATCCAAATAAGTTTTGTGGTTTTAGTTAAATTAAAACCACGAATTTTATTTTGGATTGGAGGGAGTAGTATTCCAATTAAAACCTTGTGATATATTTATGACATTGATTGAAATAATTGCATTTTCTGTGGTTGTTCATGCATATTTTTAAACAATGATATCTCACTGATATAACTCAGAAAAATGCTAATGCATCAGAGCACGAGGGGTGCATTGTCGTTGTACCGATTCACTCCAGCATCCTTTGAACCAAGTCCTTGTCACATAGCGTCATTTATTTAGGACATTAAAACTAGGCCTCTTCCAAGCCCTCTCACGTTATCAATCTCCACCACCGTTGGACTGCATGATTTGGCCGTCCCTTCCCATGGATAGGATGTTAGACCATGTTCCACTTCATTTTTTTGAACACCACCTTACTTTAATTAACCAGTGTGAAACTTACAATCGTTCGATATAAAATTCACCACACAGGGTGACATCATTAACAAGAATACCATCGGATCTATTGTCAAAACTAAATTTTGCTATTAGATGAGCCACCACATTGGCAGATCGACTAATCTTAGCCATTTGAAAGTTTTTTATCAGCTTAGATAAGCTTAGTGCTTCCTTCTTCAAATCGACCAACGATGACCTATCAAGGTTCTCTGTTGCAAGAGTCGCCACAACAAACGTACAATCAGTCTCTAAAATAATAGGATTGTGGAGAGGTATACCTATGTATAGACCAGCAATGTCACTTCATTGATCGGTTGTTCTAAAGGAGTGATTTTCCGGAAGGAACATACTTAAAAAAACACTGATTACAAATGTACACGCACACAACGACACAACGCCTACTGAAAAGTGGGTTGGAGTTGTGGAGTTTCAAGATTGATGAAGTCACCACGGGCACTTCGCTATCGACAGAAATGTCACCTCCTACTAAAACAATAATTTACATTAATGAGACACCAAAGTGTCAACTGAGATTTGATTGCTGGTGGGCTAGAGATACCACCACCCTCCTAACCATATATCCACTGGTTGGTTCTCTAAAGAAAGTGTGTTGAAGCTATTTAAAAATCGAGGATATAATTCATTTCCACTACACAACAATAGTTTGTTGCGAGGTCCGAAGTAGGCGGCGATCATCGCTTTACTAGTTCAAGATATAGTGAAGTGTAGAAACCATACATGCTAATTATAGTAGATACTCCCTCCATTCCAAAATTATTGTAGTGGTTTCAGTTTAAAATTTGAACTAAAACGACGACAATAATTTTGGAACAAAGGGAGTAATATTCATCTGTCTAACTGTTCCTAACTCGAGTTGCCGTATAAGCACTCAAGGTTCACTTACAGTTTATTAAACTCCAACTGTAACTAAACAGTAGTTTGCTATGATACAGTTCTTACCGTGTTTATCGTACATGTGAGCCCCCATGCCGATGGCGCCACAACCGTCGTCGAGTCTACTTCTCTGTTGGCCCTCCGACTCCTCGACATGGCGTACAGCTCGTGCAGGTCCCTCGTCTACGCATGCCCGGTGCTGGCAACACCGATGCGTGCCTTCGTCCATGACCTGTCCCCAGGCTTGGCAAGCCTGGTGTGGTCCTTCGTAAACTTCGTCTTCGTCCGTCTACGCATGCCCGATGCTGGCACCACCGATGCGTGCCTTCGTCCACGATGTGTCCCATGGCTTGGCAAACCCACCGCAACACATCGTCAACAACGTCTTCTTCCCGGCGCACCACTACTTCAACAACACTGCGCCCATGACTAACTCGGCGCCTTCTTGCGCCCGCGGCTCCACGGTGACTTCCTCGACACCGGCTACCCCGACTCGACATCGACCACGGCAACCTAGCTCGACCACGGCTGCACCACCTACGCTCTCGGCTACTTCGACAAACAGCACAAAGGGCTACCGCCTTGCTTGAGCAACCTCGTTCGTTTCCACTCCAGCCACGACTCCGCGATGCATCGACGGTTACGACTATGGGGGGTGTCCGTCGGCTTGCCTTCAGATTCTTCTCCAGTCTCACCGTCCGCGTCGCTACTGTTGTGACTGCGCGGGGGGGGGGGGGGTGTGTTGAGTATATTGATTATTAGGAAAGACGAGATAGACTAGGATTTGTTCTGGCTTGTCTTGTACTCCAAGTAGATCATTGTACTCTTATATATATGCCCACAAGGCTCAAGCAATACATCAACTCACCAAATCCCTCTCTCCCTTCCAACAGCAAGCACATTGCAGCTGCAAAATAAATCAAACAAACTCTCAAACTGAGCATCCCAACCTAAATACATGCATACATGCCTGCTCCTCAAATCCCGAACAAGGAGGCCAAATGTCAGCAGAGACGTCACCAACAGATGCATTGAACACACACAGAAGAAGAGGAAGCAACCAGCAGAAATGAAACTGGAACTGAAGAATATGCAATTCAAGATCAAGGAAAATAATTTGGAAGATTTCAAAAAGTACCTTGTAGATAACTTCATGTAAAGTGATGCTTTCCTTCCCGAAAGCCGGCATAGACTAATTTTCTTACTTTGGAGCTTAGTCTCCCCCCACCCATTGTAACTTATTTTTATATATTTATAAAATTTATCGTAGAAGGATTGTTCTATGGTGTGCGGGTCAAATAAACCCAGCAACACGCGAAGGGCACGGCCACGACCACCAAGGCGGCGGGCAGAGCCACAACGGCGACAGCAGGTGACCCCAAATCAAGGAGCACTCACCACAAAGCAAGCCTCTCACCAACACGGAAGTGCACAACAGAAAACAAACCAAAAATCAAGGAACACCGACCAACAGTGGGCCTATACTGCAGTAGGGCCACTCCACAGGGGCCCAAACACACCATGGGTGCGCACAAACAGGAAGCAGCATCAAACGGGCTCTCCGAACAGACATCATGATCATGATGGTCAATGGGCCATAAGAAAATGAGAGCATAAGTTGCCATCATCAAGAGCGACTTCTGATTAAATAACGGCCAAGTCTTTATCGTTCTCAATTTCTCATGGAAAAACAAATGGGACACGACTAGCCAGCACACGTTGGCTGGCTAGCGCTCCAGCGCACACACTCTGTTTATGGTAGTGGTCCCTCCCCTTGTCCAGCTGTCAACCAAGAAAGGAAAGAAACGGTCCCAACAGTTCCTCCGAGCACATGTCCCCACGCTAACAAACCTTCACAAATCTCTCCTCCCTTCTCACCTATTCTCCAATCTAGCCCTCATCTGCAGCCTGCTTAACTCCATATCTAACGTCTCTACCAAGGTTTGTTTGCTCAAACCCCTCTCTTGTACATCCTCCACCGCACCACCTATTTTTTCTTGGCAGAAAAAAAATCCAGCTTTGGGTTTTGATATTCACAAAACCCTGCGAAAAAACATATAAGGCCATGATTTGCTGGTTTTATGCATTCAACTCCCACCTCGTTCTTATGTTGTTTTTCTTGTTAGTTTGTCTAGTACTTAAAAAAGCAAGCAACTACTGATGTTCAGGCAACATCATTGCAACCAAAAGTCCTCTGCACAAAAATTTGCATCCTAACTCTTTTCCTACCTAGACAAAAACATGTCTTCCCCTCGAACTTGTAAGATACAAACTGGTGGTGGTGTGTGGATATGCAAATATAAACTTCCTAGGTGTATTATGCATGCAATTTCCTCCTAAAAAAATTTAGGGTCTATTTTGTCTAAACCAAAACATACATACAAGCAACTTCTTGTGTTCTTTTAGGCAACTTAAGTGCAATCACCAAGCAAAGTCCTGTGTCCAAAAAAGCATCCTGACTTTCTTGCTACATAGGCCAAAAATGTGTTCCTTAAAAACATGTGACATACACCTCCCTGGGTGGATGTGTGTGCACCAATAAACTTGCTTGAGGGGTGTCATGAAAATACAACAAACTATTCTATTTTTGGACAATTCCATTGCAATCAACAAAACAATATCCTATTTAGAAAATGCAAAAAAAAGTAGTGGGAACAATCATCAAGACAAGTGCAATCTGACTCCCTATGTAGACCCGCACTTGTTTAACCAGGTAACATGCAAAATGCTAAGATGTAGGAAACATGGTGGTGTATTGAAACAACATGGTGGTGGCTGGGGAGCAAAAGTTTACCAGGTAGTGGCTTGAAGAGCCTATTTGCTTGTAAAGCTTCTTGTAAGTTTCAGGAAAAATGACATACAAAGCTTACACACAAAGTCCATGCTGAGATTTAGGCAAAATGCATATAAGTCCTCGGCAAAAAATAAGAACCTGTTACCAGGAAAGGCAAGATTAAACAAATTTTATATATTTTGTTGGTTGGTGAAGCATCTTACTGTGCAAAAAAAAACCTCCGGCTTTCGACTTGGCATCTTTTTAGTTTTAACTTTATATATTTTCGTGAGTTGTACCATGCATGTTCATATGAAAAATGTTGTGTGTGACTTGCTTGTACTAATGGTGTGAGTTGCCTAAATAATGTGTGTGGTGTTGCCTTGTCCATTATGAATATCTAGCCTATGTCTGGGGTACCTAACTTGCCTATTCAGTTATTGTTGGTTGTCTGCCTTTTGTCCGTGTGACTTCCGTGACAACATGTTTATGCATGATTTGTCTAAGCTAAGTGTGTGAGTTGCCTGGATAAACGGTGTATGGTTGCCCAAAAATTGTCATGTGTGAAAAATAGGAAAAAGTGGGGGGCGAGGGGGGTGTCGAATGCTTACTCGTAGCTTCCCGAACTCCACTGCACCCTTCTTGTCCTTCTTCATGACCTTGAGTATGAGGTCATCGTCCCAAACGGAGGATCTTGGAACCGTGCCTAGAATCAATTCATCCACATCGAGTGAATCGAGGAAAAGAACACACTCAAAAAATGTGATCTGGCAAAATCATGCCGCACAAAAAAATCCATGAACAAAAGGAACACATGCAGGGGGAAGCATGCATCTCTCTCCCAATAAAATCCATGAACCTCCCCTGCGCACATGGTGCATGATCTTTTTCTGCCCCCGATCGTAACTCCTCGAACCAGCGTGAGACCCCATCTACCACTGGCGGACTGGCCCACCACCCCGCACCTCCCCTCCCGATGCCTCTAGCACTGGAATGTGAGTTTTCTCCCCTCCCTCATGTATGGCCTCTCCATTTCCACCTCTTTTTCTGGACAGAGAAAAAACGAGTCATTAGGGGAGGCAACTTACACATAAAATCCATGAATAGAAGAAACACATGCAGGGGGAAGCATGCATGCAAGCTTCATGTTTCGTTAGTACAAAAGCAACCCCCATCCTATGTAAAAAGGCACTTCAACTAGCAACTAGGGGTGTTATTTTAGGAAAGTTTGATGTGAGACACAGGCAACTCATCGTTTTGTGGGAAATTATAGAAGTAAAAAAAGAAACCTTTGAAGAACAGTTTTTTTGCTGATTTTCCCTTGGGGTTTTTGGGCTGGTTTGTGTTTCTATTTTGCAGATTTGTAGGTTGTGGGGTTGCATGAGTAGCTGGTTTGGTTGTTGTAGGTATGCTTGGTTGTTTAGGCAAGTTGTGTTGACATGTAGGCATGTACAGTATTCTTTGCATGTAACTGATGATTTTGTGGTAAAAGCAAAACCTTAAATTATCAAAAGAATAGAAGTCCTTGGAGATAAGTTTTTTGGGCCGTTGGGGTTTGGGGCTATGTTATGCTGGTTTTGTAGGTTGCATGAACTGCTGGGTTGGTGGAGTATGTAAAACTTCTCCCTCTGTAAACTAATATAAGAGTGTTTAGATTACTAAAGTAGTGATCTAAACACTCTTATATTAGTTTACGGAGGGAGTACAAAAAAAAGTCAAGCAACTACTAATGTTATTTGAGGCAGCATTATGCAGTCAACAAAAAAAATCAACTACTTCCTCCGGCCCAAAATTCTTGTCTTATATTTTTCTAAATATGTTGTATCTAATCACATTTTACTGTTAGATGCATCGTATCTAAATAAGTCTAAGGCAAGAACTTTGGGACGGAGGTAATACTACGGAATATTTTGGGCTAAAGTAACTTGCCAAATTCTTTGGAAAAAAAGCATTGACAAAAACAAGTTAGTCGCAACAATTTGGGTTGTGCGAAGCATATACCTGGAAAAGTGAGTGGCAAACCTTATTTCTTTGGCATGTTTTTTGTTCTTCGTCTGTGTAGTTTTCACGAATCCATGGTTTAGGAGAAAAAGTAGGTAATATGGTAAAGAAATCAAAAAAGCAAGTTGTGTTTAGGGAATGTAAGTAGGATATATAGTAGATTGAGGCAAGTTTGTAGTTTACCGAGTATATGTTGAAAAACTTAATAAAAATACCTAAACAAACTTCAAGTAAAGGTTAGGGAGTGGGAAGGGGGGTTGTGCGTGAGGTAAATAACACATTTAGAAATAGGCAAGTAACAGAAAATGCCTAAAACACATGCAAATTAATCACATGCTTAACACTAGCAAGACACATTCAAATGTCAAGCAAGTCCTACTCAACACTAGGTACAATGCATTATGTAATGCACTCTCACTTGCTAGGGCAAGACGCCGGACTCACCGTGCGCCACCCGATCCAAGCGCGCGCCCTCCACCTCCTCTAGACACCACCTCACCGCTCGCCGCACTGGGGTTCCTCGTGAGATCCCACTAAGAAGCTACTACTCGAGGCGCGCGCTGCTTGACCCGGCCGGGTCCTGCCTCTCAGTCGCCGCCCTCGTGGGGGCCATCGCAGCACGGGCATGGTGAGATGCTGGAGCTGCTCAGCCGGTGGGGTAGAGCAGCATTGTGAGGTGTTCATGTGCAGCTGGATGATAACCCACAAGTATAGGGGATCACAATAGTTTTCGAGGGTAGAGTATTCAACCCAAATTTATAGATTCGACACAAGGGGAGCCAAAGAATATTTGAAGGTATTAGCAGCTGAGTTATCAATTCAACCACACCTGGAGATTAATTATCTGCAGCAACGTGATCAGTAGCAAAGTAATATGATAGTTTTGATAACAGTGAGAGCAGTAACAGTAACGGTAACAGTGATAGAAGTAGTTTTGTAACGAGTACAATAGTGATGATAGCAGTAGTAACTTAGCGAGAACAATATAAGATAAATTTGTAGGCATTGGATCGGTGACTTGTTGGATGATATTCATCATGAGACAGTTATAACCTAGGGCGATACGGTACTAGCTCCAGTTCATCAATATAACGTAGGCATGTATTCCGTAAATAGTCATACATGCTTATGGAAAGAACTTGCATGACATCTTTTGTCCTACCCTCCCGTGGTAGCGGGGTCCAATTGGAAACGAAGGGATATTAAGGCCTCCTTTTAATAGAGAACCGGAACAAAGCATTAACACACGGTGAATACATGAACTCCTCAAACTACGGTCATCACCGGGAGTGGTCCCGACTATTGTCACTCCGAGGTTGCCGGATCATAACATGTAGTAGGTGACTATAACTTGCAAGATCAGATCTAGAACATGGATATAATGGTGATAACATAAACGGTTCAGATCTGAAATCATGGCACCCGGGCCCAAAGCATTAAGCATGGCAAAGTCATAGCAACATCAATCTTAGAACATAGTGGATACTAGGGATCTGGCCCTAACAAAACTAACTCGATTACATGATGAATATCATCCAACTCCTCACCGACCAGCGAGCCTACGAAGGAATTACTCACTCCCGTCGGGGAGCATCATGGAATTGGCGATGGAGAAGGGTTGGTGATGACGAAGAACGAAGACCCCCCTCTCCGGAGCCCCAAACGGACTCCAGATCAGGCCTCCCGATGAAGAACAGGAGGTGATGGCAGCTCTGTCTCGTGGATCGCGATAATTCTTTCTCCAGGAGGGGGCGCCCTGGTGGGTTGTGCCCACCCAGGTGCCCCCTCTGGTGGATCTTGGCTCCAGATATTCTTTTTATTGATATAAAAATTCATCGCAAAGTTTCGTTTCATTCCGAGAACTTTTATTTTTGCACAAAAACAACACCATGGTAGTTCTGTTGAAAACAGCGTCAGTCCGGGGTTAGTTTCATTCAAATCATGCAAATTAGACTCCAAAACAAGAGGAAAGGCGTTAGGAAAAGTAGATGCGTTAGAGACGTATCAACTCCCCAAGCTTAAACCTTTGCTTGTCCTCAAGCAATTCAGTTAATAAACTGAAAATTGAAAAAGAAAAACTTTTACGAACTCTTTTGCTCTTGTGTGCATAAATAAGCTTAAACAACACCCATGTTTTCAGCCAACATTATAACTAACCATGCCGACAATAACTCTTTAAAATTATATTAACTCATATCAATAACATAATCAGCTAGCGAGCAATAATAAGATACCTCAAATGGCAACACGTTGTCAAAACAACCATGATATAATATGACAATAGTGGTATCTGATGTCGCTTGAAGCTACGTCGGTATTTCTCCAAAGAGGAAGGGATGATGCAGCACAACGGCGGTAGGTATTTCCCTCAGATATGAAACCAAGGTTATTGAACCAGTAGGAGAACCAAGCAACACAACGTAAACAGCCCCTGCACACAGATAACAAATCCTCGCAACCCGACGTGTTAAAGGGGTTGTCAATCCCTTTCGGGGTACGGCGCCACAAGTAGGCAAACGGACGTGAGATAAATTTGTAGTAAATTGATAGATCGAACGCCAAATAAAATAAATAAGAAAAAATTGCAGCAAGGTATTTTTGTATTTTTGGTTTAATAGATCTGAAAATAAATGCAAGGAAAAAGTAGATCGCAAAGGCAAATATATGAGAAAGAGACCCGGGGGCCGTAGGTTTCACTAGTGGCTTCTCTCGAGAAAAATAGAAAACGATGGGTGAACAAATTACTGTTGGGCAATTGACAAAACTTCAAATACTCATGACGATTGTCGGTGTCAAAACCGGCAGATCTCGGGTAGGGGGTCCCAAGCTGCGTGTCATGGATCGATGGGTAACAGGAGACAGGGGACACGATGTTTACCCAGGTTCGGGCCCTCTTTATCGAGGTAATACCCTACTTCCTGCTTGATTGATCTTGATGAATATAGGGTTACAAGAGTTGATCTACCTCGAGATCATTTGTTGTGGTCTAAGACCTAAGGGTATGATGAGTAATGTCATAATGATCTATCGACTAGCCTGGCCTTGGCTTATATAATGCACCAGAGGCCTAGGATAACAAGAGTCCTAGCCGAATACGTTGGTGGAGAGGAGTCCTTGTCTTGATCACCAAGTCTTGTGGAATACTCCTTGTATGCGGCATGGGCTGCCTGAAGTGGCCCATGAGTGAACCGCCATGGGGGTCCTCGGCCCGATCCACCTGGTCGGGAAACGATGTGGTGAGTACCCCCTAGTCCAGGACCCCATTAGTAGCCCCCTGAACCAGTCTTCAAGTTGGGGACGCTCCTCGATCCTTCCGAACTGATCTTCATCTTCGGTCGTCGGTCTTGAAAACTGGTTCAACAAATCTTCTCATCTTCGATCTTGAGGATCGCCGAAGTGAATCCGAAGGGTTTACACGTCGGGTATTCGAGGAGCCCCTTTAAGTTCTCGGCCTTTATCAATGCCTTGGGATTATTTTTTACGCCACACCTCGGGTTTGAAGTTGTTCCCGTGCGGCGGTGTCCTCTTGCATCCGAGCTCCAACGCCGGACTGCATTTGAGATATCTTTTGCAGCCGAGCACCAACGCCGAACTATATCCGAGCTCCAACGCCGGACTATATCCGAGGTGTCATAGATCACCTTGGCTTGAAAAAGTTTGAAGGAGGTTATCCGAGATAAACGCTGAAAAGTTTCGTATGGAATGAGCCATTCGAATCCGGGCTTTATGCCGGACCACTTCTGAGCTCCAACGATGGTCAGCGTCCGAGGTGTCTTAAACTACCTCGGTCTTTTAGAAGATTGAACGAATTCAGCCGAGCTTAATGCCGGAAATGCCCTCCATGGAGCCAGCCACTAGCGCCCGAGCTTTATGCCGGACTGCTTCCGAGGTGGTGGACCACCCTGACCGCGGGCTGGTTTTTGTGAATATTTTTTATTGGTGCAATTTATTCTCTGCCGAGATATATAGCCAGTATATGTATATCTAGTATCCCTCAAGGTGTGTGTCGGTCTAAAACCCGAGATGCACCTGAAGGAAAACATAAAACCGCTGATCCTAGTAGCCCCTGAGACTCAGGTCGACTTGCAAAACCGTTCTGAGGATCAACTCCTAGCTCGGCAGCATACGTAGGAATAGAAACGCAGTGTAATATATTAGAAATAATGATCGGCGGACAGGCCCCTGAGAGAGGGTTGTGAGAAGTCGCCGTGATATATTAGCTTGATGCTGGATAAGTCCCAGATGGTACTTAGTGTTGTCCGAAGACGCGCTTGCCCATAGTTCGGTCATGCCGAACACGGAGCACTTTGAATTCTCTGCATTGAATAAGCAATGCAGTAGCCCCCGAGACACTGGTTGGGTGGCAACACCAGATCAGGGGATCGATGTACCCCTCTAATATTTATTAATAATGAGCGCGAAGCCCAGTAGCCCCCGAGCCTTAATGTGGGCACGGGTGGCCGAATTAAGGATCGATATCCGTTTGGCAGAAAATTTGTTGTGTTTAACACAAACTTCTCGGAAAGAGAATAAAGATCTATTAAAGGAGCTTAGAGCTGGTCGAAATCCGAGCTCGCCAAGGTAGGCCCCAAGGGGTTTTAAAAGATGGATTGCTGTAAATGGATTTTACTCGCAATTTTTATGTGTAATGATTCTATGTATCCTAGTTCTTTACATCATTAATGCTCGGATCCGCATTGCACAAAACTTTGTTGACCGACCATCGGCTTCCACGTCCTCGGCCAGTAGCCGAGGAGTGTTTGTCCTACTTTATAAAGCCTTTATGAGGGCAAAGATTTATGACAAACAAGGAAATTCGGCCATACGGTTTTATAAACAAAGGTACGCAGAGAGATATGTTATATTACTGTTTAACATAAGAAATGTCTTCCAAAGAAAATAGTCCCGCTATCGGTTCCTTTCTTTGGGTTGTCATTCTAAGCATGATCATGAAACCCCAGCTCCGATCAATGTGGGAGCAAAATATTGAGGATTTAGTTTGGGGAAAGTTCTCGAACTATGTGGTCTTTAGCGAACCTAAATTTTCACTTCCGTCATTGCCGACCAATTATATCCTTTAAGATGGCTAGCTTTCGGCTTCACCCAGTTTGAGGTACTAACCCGGATGACTCAGTAGTAAAAATCACAGAGGTGCTCCCTTTACCGCCTAGCCGAACAATCGAGAACGTAGGGGTAAGCACAGGAGCCAGGCAACCCAGCTTGGCCAAAATCTTAAGTCAAATTGATGCATATGTATGGCTTTATAACGATGATTACGGAAAGCAACCCTTGTATATTAAATAAAAATGCCGATGATATGTTTATTTTGACTCCATTGTGACCGTTTATCAGTTGAAAGTGGCCCATCGTCGGCTTCTACCCCTATGTAGATCCTACGAAGGGTGTTTCCGCAATAACAAGACAACCCTTAGCCGACGTCTCGGTGCCCGAAGGCGGTTGTGTTAGCGGAAACGAGGCAATCAGATATGCGGGTGCTACCTCTTGAGCACTGCGTTGGTTTTCCCTTGAAGAGGAAAGGGTGATGCAGCAAAGTAGCGTAAGTATTTCACTCAAGTTTTGAGAACCAAGGTATCAATCCAGTAGGAGGCCACGCACGAGTCCCTCGCACCTACACAAACAAATAAATCCTCGCAACCAACGCGATAAGGGGTTATCAATCCCTACACGGTCACTTACAGGAGTGAGATCTGATAGATATGATAAGATAATATTTTTGGTATTTTTATGATAAAGATGCAAAGTAAAGAAAGTAAAATAAAAGCGGCGCCAGAAATAGCTTGTTGTCGGGAGATTAATATTATGGAAAATAGACCTGAGGGCCATAGGTTTCACTAGTGGCTTCTCTCAAGAGCATAAGTATTTACGGTGGGTGAACGAATTACTGTTGAGCAATTGACATAATTGAGCATAGTTATGAGAATATCTAGGTATGATCATGTATATAGGCATCACGTCCGAGACAAGTAGACCGACTCCTGCCTGCATCTACTACTATTACTCCACACGTCGACCGCTATCCAGCATGCATCTAGAGTATTAAGTTCATAAGAACAGAGTAATGCTTTAAGCAAGATGACATGATGTAGAGGGATAAACTCATGCAATATGAGATAAACCCCATCTTGTTATCCTCGATGGCAACAATACAATACGTGCCTTGCTGCCCCTACTGTCACTGGGAAAGGACACCGCAAGATTGAACCCAAAGCTAAGCACTTCTCCCATTGCAAGAAAGATCAATCTAGTAGGCCAAACCAAACTGATAATTCAAAGAGACTTGCAAAGATAACCAATCATACATAAAAGAATTCAGAGAAGATTCAAATATTGTTCATAGATAAACTTGATCATAAACCCACAATTCATTGGTCTCAACAAACACACCGCAAAAGAAGATTACATCGAAGATCTCCATGAGAGAGGGGGAGAACATTGTATTGAGATCCAAAAAGAGAGAAGAAGCCATCTAGCTAATAACTATGGACCCGAAGGTCTGAGGTAAACTACTCACACATCATCGGAGAGGCTATGGTGTTGATGTACAAGCCCTCCATGATCGATGCCTCCTCCGGCGGAGCTCCGGAACAGGCCCCAAGATGGGATCTCACGGGTACAGAAGGTTGCGGCGGTGGAATTAGGTTTTTGGCTCCGTATCTGGTAGTTTGGGGGTACGTAGGTATATATAGGAGGAAGGAGTACGTCGGTGGAGAAACAGGGGGCCCACGAGGGTGGAGGGAGCGCCCAGGGGGTAGGCGCGCCCCTACCTCGTGCCTTCCTGGTTGATGTCTTGACGTAGGGTCCAAGTCCTCTGGATCACGTTCGTTCCGAAAATCACGTTCCCGAAGGTTTCATTCCGTTTGGACTCCGTTTGATATTCTTTTTCTGCGAAACTCTGAAATAGGCAAAAAACAGCAATTCTGGGCTGGGCCTCCGGTTAATAGGTTAGTCCCAAAAATAATATAAAAGTGTATAATAAAGCCCAATAATGTCCAAAACAGAATATAATATAGCATGGAGCAATCAAAAATTATAGATACGTTGGAGACGTATCAAGCATCCCCAAGCTTAATTCCTGCTCGTCCTCGAGTAGGTAAATGATAAAAACAGAATTTTTGATGCGGAATGCTACTTGGCATAACTTCAATGTAATTCTTCTTAATTGTGGTATGAATATTCAGATCCGAAAGATTCAAGATAAAAGTTCAATATTGACATAAAAATAATAATACTTCAAGCATACTAACTAAGCAATTATGTCCTCTCAAAATAACATGGCCAAAGAAAGTTCATCCCTACAAAATCATATTGTTTAGTCATGCGCCATTTTCGTCACACAAGAATGCTCTCATCATGCACAACCCCGATGACAAGCCAAGCAATTGTTTCATACTTTAGTAATCTCAAACCTTTTCAACTTTCACGCAATACATGAGCGTGAGCCATGGATATAGCACTATGGGTGGAATATAATATAATGATGGGGGTTATGTGGAGAAGGCAAAAAGGAGAAAGTCTCACATCAACAAGGCTAATCAATGAGCTATGGAGATGCCCATCGATTGATGTTAATGCAAGGAGTAGGGATTGCCATGCAACGGATGCGCTAGAGCTATAAATATATGAAAGCTCAACAAAAGAAACTAAGTGGGTGTGCATCCAACTTGCTTGCTCACGAAGACCTAGGGCACTTGAGGAGGCCCATTGTTGGAATATACAAGCCAAGTTCTATAATGAAAAATTCCCACTAGTATATGAAAATGACAAAACAAGAGACTCTCTATCATGAAGATCATGGTGCTACTTTGAAGCACAAGTTCGGAAAAAGGATAGTAGCATTGTCCCTTCTCTCTTTTTCTCTCATTTTTTTGGGCCTTCTTTTTTTATGGCCTTTCTCTATTTTTTTATTCCTTGCTTGGGACAATGCTCTAGAAAATGATGATCATCACACTTCTATTTATTTACAACTCAATGATTACAACTCGATACTAGAACAAAGTATGACTCTATATGAATGCCTCTGGTGGTGTACCGGGATATGCAATGAACCAAGAGTAACATGTGTGAAATAATTATGAACGGTGGCTTTGCCACAAATACTATGTCAACTACATGATCATGCATAGCAACATGACAATGATGAACATGTCATGATAAACGGAACGGTGGAAAGTTGCATGGCAATATATCTCGGAATGGCTATGGAAATGCCATAATAGGTAGGTATGGTGGCTGTTTTGAGGAATATATAAGGAGGTTTATGTGTGAAAGAGTGTATCATATCACGGGGTTTGGATGCACCGGAGAAGTTTGCACCAACTCTCAATGTGAGAAAGGGCAATGCACGGTACCGAAGAGGCTAGCAATGATGGAAAGGTGAGAGTGCATATAATCCATGGACTCAACATTAGTCATAAAGAACTCACATACTTATTGCAAAAATCTACAAGTCATCAAAAACCAAGCATTACGCGCATGCTCCTGGGGGGTAGATTGGTAGGAAAAGACCATCGCTCGTCCCCGACCGCCACTCATAAGGAAGACACTCAAAGAACACCTCATGTTTCAAATTTGTTACATAACGTTTACCATACGTGCATGCTACGGGACTTGCAAACTTCAACACAAGTATTTCTCAAATTCACAACTACTCAACTAGCACAACTTTGATATCACTACCTCCATGTCTCAAAACAATCATCAAGCATCAAACTTCTCTTAGTAGTCAACACACTCATAAAAAAGTTTTTACTAGTCTTGAATACCTAGCATATTAGGATTATTTAAGCAAATTACCATGCTATTTAAGACTCTCAAAATAATATAAGTGAAGCATGAGAGAATAATAGTTTCTATAAAACAAATCCACCACCGTGCTCTAAAAGATATAAGTGAAGTACTAGAGCAAAGACTATATAACTCAAAAGATATAAGTGAAGCACATAGAGTATTCTAATAGTTTCCGAATCATGTGTGTCTCTCTCAAAAGGTGTGTACAGCAAATATGATTGTGGTAAACTAAAAAGCAAAGACTCAAATCATACAAGACGCTCCAAGCAAAACACATATCATGTGGTGAATAAAAATATAGCTCCAAGTAAAGTTACCGATGGAAGTAGACGAAAGAGGGGATGCCTTCCGGGGCATCCCCAAGCTTTGGATTTTAGGTGTCCTTAGATTATCTTGGGGTGCCATGGGCATCCCCAAGCTTAGGCTCTTGCCGCTCCTTGTTCCATAATCCATCAAATCTTTCACCCAAAACTTGAAAACTTCACAATACAAAACTCAGCAGAAAATCTCGTGAGCTCCGTTAGCGAAAGAAAACAAAAGACCACTTCAAGGTACTGTAATGAACTCATTCTTTATTTATATTGGTGTTAAACCTAGTGTATTCCAACTTCTCTATGGTTTATAAACTATTTTACTAGCCATAGATTCATCAAAATAAGCAAACAACACACGAATAACAGAATCTGTCAAAAACAGAACAGTCTGTAGTAATCTGTAACTAACGCAAACTTCTGGAAATCCCAAATTCAGACAAAATAGGACTACCTAGACAATTTGTTTATTGATCAGCAGAAATTGGAATCAATATTTTATCACGTTCCGGTGATTTTTAACAATTGTTTTCGTGAACAGAAAGTTTCTGGAATTTAGAGCAAGATCAAATAACTATCATCCAAGAAGATCCTATAGGTTTAACTTGGCACAAACACTAATTAAAACATAAGAACAAATCTAACCAGAGGCTAGAACAAAGATTTATTGAATAGCATCAAGGAAAAATATTGGTTTGTCTCCCAACAAGCGCTTTTTTTAAAGCCTTTTAGCTAGGCATTGATAATTTTAATGATGCTCACATGAAAGACAAGAATTGAAGCACAAAGAGAGCATCATAAAACACATGACAAACACATCTAAGTCTAACATACTTCCTATGCATAGGCATCTTATAGAAAATCAAATTATCATAGCAAGCAAAAACTAGCATATGCAAGGAAGCGGAAAGGAACAATAGCAATCTCAACATAACGAGAGGTAATTTAGTAACATGAAAATTTCTATAAACATATTTTCCTATATCATAATAATTACATGTAGGATCATAACAAAATTCAACAATAAAGCTATCAAATAACATATTCTCAACACGATCCACATGCATGCGAAGTTGACACTCTTCCAAAATAGTGGGATTATCATTAACTAAAGTCATGATTTCTCCAAGCCCACTTTTATCAAAAATTTCATAAGATTGAATATTATCCAAATATGTGCGATCTAAAGTTGACACTCTTCCAAACCCACTTTCAATATTATTTCAAACACTATTATCAATCTTATATTCGTCATGGGGCTTAAATAAATTTTCAAGATCATAAGAAGAATCTCCCCAATCATGATTATTGCAACAGGTAGTGGACATAGCAAAACTAGCATCCCCAAGCTTAGGGTTTTGCATATTATTAGCATAATTTACATCAATATAATTTATAATAAAATCATTGCAATCATGCTTTTTAGTCAAAGATCTATCGTGAATCACTTCATAAAGCACTTCATCACAATTTTCAGATTCACGGATTTCAAGCAAAACCTTATAAAGATAATCTAGTGCATCCAAATCACTAGGAATTGGTTCAACATAATTGGATCTCTTAAAAAGATTGGCAAGCGGATGAGGATCCATAGATATTAGCTTCTCTGTTTAGGATAAATACTCAACTATTTCAACCAAACGTACAAACGAGCCAAGTAAGACATCAAGGCAAACGAAAAGACGAACGGAAAAGAGAGCGGGAATAAAACGGCAAGGGTGAAGTGGGGGAGAGGAAAACGAGAGGCAAATGGCAAATAATGTAATGCGGGAGATAAGGGTTTGTGATGGGTACTTGGTATGTTGACTTTTGCATAGACTCCCCGGCAACGGCGCCAGAAATCCTTCTTGCTACCTCTTGAGCACTGCGTTGGTTTTCCCTTGAAGAGGAAAGGGTGATGCAGCAAAGTAGCGTAAGTATTTCCCTCAGTTTTTGAGAACCAAGGTATCAATCCAGTAGGAGGCCACGCACGAGTCCCTCGCACCTACACAAACAAATAAATCCTCGCAACCAACGCGATAAGGGGTTGTCAATCCCTACACGGTCACTTACGAGAGTGAGATCTGATAGATATGATAAGATAATATTTGATATTTTTATGATAAAGATGCAAAGTAAAGAAAGTAAAATAAAAGCGGCGCCAGAAATAGCTTGTTGTCGGGAGATTAATATGATGGAAAATAGACCCGGGGGCCATAGGTTTCACTAGTGGCTTCTCTCAAGAGCATAAGTATTTACGGTGGGTGAACGAATTACTGTTGAGCAATTGACAGAATTGAGCGTAGTTATGAGAATATCTAGGTATGATCATGTATATAGGCATCACGCCCGAGACAAGTAGACCGACTCCTGCCTGCATCTACTACTATTACTCCACACATCGACCGCTATCCAGCATGCATCTAGAGTATTAAGTTCATAAGAACAGAGTAATGCTTTAAGCAAGATGACATGATGTAGAGGGATAAACTCAGGCAATATGATATAAACCCCATCTTGTTATCCTCGATGGCAACAATACAATACGTGCCTTGCTGCCCCTACTGTCACTGGGAAAGGACACCGCAAGATTGAACCCAAAGCTAAGGACTTCTCCCATTGCAAGAAAGATCAATCTAGCAGGCCAAACCAAACTGATAATTCGAAGAGACTTGCAAAGATAACCAATCATACATAAAAGAATTCAGAGAAGATTCAAATATTGTTCATAGATAAACTTGATCATAAACCCACAATTCATCGGTCTCAACAAACACACCGCAAAAGAAGATTACATCGAATAGATCTCCACGAGAGAGGGGGAGAACATTGTATTGAGATCCAAAAAGAGAGAAGAAGCCATCTAGCTAATAACTATGGACCCCGAAGGTCTGAGGTAAACTACTCACACATCATCGGAGAGGCTATGGTGTTGATGTAGAAGCTCTCCGTGATCGATGCCCCCTCCGGCGGACCTCCGAAACAGGCCCCAAGATGGGATCTTACGGGTACAGAAGGTTGCGGCGGTGGAATTAGGTTTTTGGCTCCGTATCTGGTAGTTTGGGGGTACGTAGGTATATATAGGAGGAAGGAGTACGTCGGTGGAGCAACAGGGGGCCCACGAGGGTGGAGGGCGCGCCCAGGGGGGTAGGCGTGCCCCCCTACCTCGTGCCTTCCTGGTTGATCTCTTGACGTAGGGTCCAAGTCCTCTGGATCACGTTCGTTCCGAAAATCATGTTCCCGAAGGTTTCATTCCGTTTGGACTCCGTTTGATATTCTTTTTCTGCGAAACTCTGAAATAGGCAAAAAACAGCAATTCTGGGCTGGGCCTCCGGTTAATAGGTTAGTCCCAAAAATAATATAAAAGTGTATAATAAAGCCTAATAATGTCCAAAATAGAATATAATATAGCATGGAGCAATCAAAAATTATAGATACGTTGGAGACGTATCAGCGGGCTTTATAACTTTCACTTAGTCATAGGAGCTTTAAACTGGGGAAGCTAGCTACGAGCCCCCGGTTAGTGTTCGGCGACAGCCGAGGTCAAGTCGTAAACACTTCGGCCAATGTTATGAACGGCCCGTCATTTAACACCGTCATCGGATCGCTGACCAGTTTATGCTTATTGTGACAGTCAGTTTTTGGCTTTCTCCACTGAGGTGCTTAACCATGCGAGCTGGAAGCACAATCGCAGTGGTTCTCCCTTTGCACACCTAGCCGAACAAAGCGGAACGTAGGAGGCAAGCACAGGAGCCGGGCAACCCAACCATTGACCGAAGACACAATTCGAAACCGATGCATATATAGCAATATCCGAGAATGTTTTTGCCGAATCTCTAAAGGTGTCCGGCGTTGCACTGCGAGACTTATGCTGGAAACACACAAATAGTTTAAAAGTGCCATAGGCTTGGAAAACCAAAAAACTTCAGTAAAAACTTGACGTCCGAGCTAGATCAAGTGTTCGGTGCCAATCCGAAAATTGGAGAAAAAAGAAAAACTTGTGCTTATGTCGTGCTTTAACATGACACATCCGATCTCAAGACTTTCAACCGGGTCAGCCTACGGCTTGAAGCTCCTTATCCCGAAGGCGGAGTACTTCTCCGAGGCCAGTTTAGCGAACTAAACTCGAGCTGCTTTTAGAGAGAAGACAGTCTATCCGGCTATTGACCATACACTCGAGTCGGAAAAGGAGCGGTAGAAAAAGACTTTGCAACGACCAAGAAGAAAACACATTTACTATAAAACAGCTCATACTAATTTAAGAGCCCCCAAGTGACTTGGGTAAAAGAATTTTATTTATAATGATTGTATGTACCGAAGTACTTATATCATATCTGTATTCACCCGAACTTTAAACGCGTCTTAACCGACTGTCGGCTTCTCCCTCTTCGGTCAAGGGCCGAAAAGTGTTATGCACTCCACCTGTCGAGAATATCGACGGTGTTTCCGATAACCAGGCAATCAGGCCATAAGGCTGTAACAGACAAAGCATGCTCAGGGAACTTATGCTATATTACTGACGAAGTGTAAGAAGCATCTTCGAAGAAAATAGTACCCCCACCGATACCTTTCTTCGGTTGCTCATTGTTACTATGAGACTTGTGCAATTGATTTTTTGTACTCATGAGTTCCGTTGTGTGCCGACCATGATTGAAAACAATAAGAGCGCTAGCTTTTGGCTTCACCCAGTCTGAGGTCCGAGCTCGGATGACCCGACCGTGACAATCGCAGAGGTGCTCCCTTTACTCCCTAGCCAAACAATCGAGAATGTAGGGGTAAACACAGGAGCAAGGCAACCCAGCTTGCGGAACACTTAAGTCAATATGGTGCATATTGTGGCTTAATACACGAACAAGAAACGAAGCCATACAAGTATAATCATATGCAAGAGGAAAGGCTTCATAAAGGAAGCCCCCAAGTAAACGGGGTATTTAAATTTGTGTGTCACAAATAAAGTTTTGACAAGGAAGTTTTTCACAAACAACTTTTTGCCAAAAAAGTATAATGCTTGGTCGAACCGAACAAAATTTAAAACTGAAAGTCTTTGAGCATGAAAGCGACTTAGCTGGTTAATGTGCTCGGTGTTGATGACGCGATTCGGGCTTGTGGCGGGACGAAGCGCACATTGATCTGTGACAGATCCGACAAGGTTCGCAGTCCTCGGCATGGCCAAGGTCCCAGCCCCCAAGCCCGAGGTGTCTGATACGTCTTCAACGTATCTATAATTTATGAAGTATTCATGCTATTATATTATCTGTTTTGGACATTAATGGGCTTTACTAAGCACTTTTATATGATTTTTGGGACTAACCTATTAACCCAGAGCCCAGTGCCAGTTTCTGTTTTTTCCCTTGTTTTCAGTGTTTCGTAGAAAAAGAATATCAAACGGAGTCCAAACGGAATGAAACCTTCGGGAGAGTTATTTTTGGAACGGAAGCAATCCAGAAGACTTGGGGTGTACGTAAGGGAAGCAACGAGGAAGGCACGAGGCAGGGGGCGCGCCCTCCACCCTCGTGGGCCCCTCGTGGCTCCCCTGACGTATTTCTTCCTCCTATATATACCAATATACCCTAAAACCCTCGGGGAACAGAAGAGATCGGGAGTTCCGCCGCCGCAAGCCTCTGTAGCCACCAAAACCCAATCTGGACCCTGTTCCAGCACCCTGCCGGAGGGGGGAACCCTCACCGGTGGCCATCTTCATCATCCCGGCAATCTCCATGATGAGGAGGGAGTAGTTCACCCTCGGGGCTGAGGGTATGTACCAGTAGCTATGTGTTTGATCTCTCTCTCTCTCTCTCATGTTCTTGAGGTGATACGATCTTGATGTATCGCGAGCTTTGCTACTATAGTTGGATCTTATGATGTTTCTCCCCCTCTACTCTCTTGTAATGGATTGAGTTTTCCCTTTGAAGTAATCTTATCGGATTGAGTCTTTAAGGATTTGAGAACACTTTTATCATTAGCTACCTTGCTGTTTTTATATTTTTCAGATTACAAAAACATATATCTACCATCCATATTGCACTTGTATCACCATCTCTTCACCGAACTAGTGCACCTATACAATTTACCATTGTATTGGGTGTGTTGGGGACACAAGAGACTCTTTGTTATTTGGTTGCAGGGTTGTTTGAGAGAGACCATCTTCATCCTATGCCTCCCATGGATTGATAAACCTTAGGTCATCCACTTGAGGGAAATTTGCTACTGTCCTACAAACCTCTGCACTTGGAGGCCCAACAACGTCTACAAGAAGAAGGTTGCGTAGTAGACATCAAGCAGTTTCTGGCGCCGTTGCCGGGGAGGTGAGTGCTTGAAGGTATATCTTTAGATCTTGCAATCGAATCTTTTTGTTTCTTGTTTTATCACTAGTTTAGTCTATAAAATAAAACTACAAAAAAATGGAATTGAGTTTGTCTCATACGCTTCATCTTTTTAATATCTTTCGTGAGAATGATGGGAAGGAAAAATGTGCTCAAGTGCTAGAAGAAGAAGTCTATAAAATGTTTGGCATTAAATCTTTGAATGATGAGCATGATTGCAATGTTGTTAGTATGAATTCTTTGAATAGCCATGATGCTAATGATATGCAAAGCCACAAGCTTGGGGAAGCTATGTTTGATGAAGATGATATTTTTTGTCCCCCAAGCTTTGATGAGCAAATTTACTATGATGAAAGCATGCCTCCTATCTATGATGATTATTGTGATGACACGTATGCTTTAAAGAATAATGATAACCATGAAACTTGTCATCTTGATCTTAATTTTCAATCACATGATAGTTATTTTGTTGAGTTTGCTCCCACTACTATTGATGAGAATAAATTTGCTTACGTGGAGTGTAGGAAAATTTCTATGCATGTAGATCATGAAAACAATGCTTTAGGTGCTGGTTATATTGTTGAATTCATTCATGATGCTACTGAAAATTATTATGAGGGAGGAACATATGCTTGTAGGAATTGCAATAATATCAAGTTTCCTCTCTATGTGCTTAAAGTTTTGAAGTTATGCTTGTTTTGCCTTCCTATGCTAGTTGATTATTGTTCCCATAAGTTATTTGCTCACAAAATCCCTATTCATAGGAAGTGGGTTAGACTTAAATGTGCTAGTCATATTCTTCATGATGCTCTCTTTATGTTTCAATTCTTATGTTTTATGTGAGCATCATTGAAATCATCATGCCTAACTAGGGGCGTTAAACGATAGCGCTTGTTGGGAGGCAACCCAACTTTATTTTAGTTTCTTGCTTTTTGGTTCTGTTTAGGAATAAATAATCTATCTAGCCTCTGGTTAGATGTGGTTTTATGTTTTAATTAGTGTTTGTGCCAAGTAAGACCTATAGGATCTTCTTGGGTGATAGTTATTTGATCCTGCTGAAAATTCCAGAAACTTTCTGTTCACGAAAAAAAAAATTAAAATCACCAGAACGTGATAAAATATTGATTCCAATTGCAGAAGATCAATAAACAAATTATTTAGGTCTTCCTATTTTGGCTGAATTTTTGGAGTTCCAGAAGTTTGCGTTAGTTACAGATTACTACAGACTGTTCTGTTTTTGACAGATTCTGTTTTTTGTGTGTTGTTTGCTTATTTTGATGAATCTATGGCTAGTAAAATAGTTTATAAACCATAGACAAGTTGGAATACAGTAGGTTTAACACCAATATAAATAAATAATAAGTTCAATACAGTACTTTGAAGAGGTGTTTTGTTTTCTTTCGCTAACGGAGCTTACGAGTTTTCTGTTGAGTTTTGTGTTGTGAAGTTTTCAAGTTTTGGGTGAAGATTCGATGGACTACGGAATAAGGAGTGGCAAGAGCCTAAGCTTGGTGATTCCCAAGGCACCCCAAGGTAATATTCAAGGACAACCAAGAGCCTAAGCTTGGGGATGCCCCGGATGGCATCCCCTCTTTCGTCTTCGTTCATCGGTAACTTTACTTGGAGCTATATTTTTATTCACCACATGATATGTGTTTTGCTTGGAGCGTCATTTTATTTTCTTTTGTTTTGCTTGCTGTATGAATAAAATACCAAGATCTGAAAATTCTTAAATGAGAGAGAGTCTTCACATAGCTACATAATTATTTAACTACTCATTGATCTTCACTCATATCTTTTTGGAGTAGTTTGTCATTTACTCGTGTGCTTCACTTATATCCTATGAGTAAATGGTTGAATGATTTGAATGTCATAAATCTGAAATTATACATGTTTCATATGCTTATCCCATGGGGAGTAATGACTTTACATATAAGAAGTAGAGGTGGTAAATTTTTTGAAGGTTAGCAAACATTGTATTGGTCACTTGAACAATTCATGAAAGAATATTGAAGGAAGAGAGATTTCACATATAAATATACTATCTTGGACATCTTCTATGATTGTGAGCCCCATTAATTATTTTCAAACCTGAGCGAATTAGTTGAAGTTGGACAAGGAAGACAACATAATGAGTTATGCTTGGGTATATTTGTACAGAAGTTATATTGTTATGGATCCTCTAACATGTGGTGCTTGCTATTTAGAATCCTTTGCTAGCCAAAATATCTGTACTAAGCGGGAATACTGCTTGTGCATCCAAATTCCTTGAACCAAGTTTCTTCCATGAGTGTCCACCATATCTACCTATATGCGGTATTTACCTGCCATTCCAAGTAAATTTGCATGTGCCAAACTCTAAACCTTCAAATAATAATCTGTTTTGTATGCCTGAATCGCTCATGTAGCGACTAGGGGCTAGCAGTATCTTCCATGCTAGGTGGGTTATTCTCACGATGAGTGGACACCGCTCATCATTCACGAGAAAATGGCTGGTAACTCGGATGCCCAGTCCCATGATCAAAAGATCGAAATCAAATCAAAAATAATTACAAACAAAACTCCCCCAGGTTTGATGTTAGTTGGAGGCACCCGTTGTTTCGAGCAAGCCATGGATTGATGATTGTTGGTGGAGGGGGAGTAAAAATCTTTACCTTTCTGTTTGGGAACCGCCTATAATGTATGTAGTATGGAAGATATTGGGAACTCTTGGTCGTTATGTTGACAATGAAAGCATACCTCTCAAAATTATTTTCATCTCTGTTTTTGCTTCGAGCTCTGGCACCTCTGCAAATCCCTGCTTCCCTCTGCGAAGGGCCTATCTTTTACTTTTATGCAAGAGTCAGTAGTATTCCTTCTCATTCCAACCTACTCTTTAGTTGGCAAGCATCATATATTGGAAAGATCTAAGCATATATGGCCATTCAAATATATTTGATCATGAATTATTACTGTTGACATTACCCTTGAGGTAAAAGGTTGGGAGGCGAAACATTAAGCCCCTATCTTTCTCTGTGTTCGATGAATACTATTTGTTCTAAAAATATGCTTTGAGTGGTAGCAATCATGGAAGACTAAATGATAGTTGAGTATGTGGAGTTTGCTAAATCAAAGCTCTGACATAGACTCTTCCTGAAAATAAGATGAATTGTAATTGTTTGATGACTAATAACACGGTTTGTTAGTTTTCAAGAAAGTTTATGATCTATACTTTAACATGTGAATAGTTTGTTACTTGATCATGCAAAGTTCTATGAGTTGAGCTACTGTTATGATATATAATGATGCTAGAAAAGGTGATTGAAATTATCATTGATCAAACTTGTGCACCTGCTAGCATTCACACTTCATAAATTCTTTCTTTTATCATTTACCTACTCGAGGACGAGCAGGAATTAAGCTTGGGGATGCTGATACGTCTTCAACGTATCTATAATTTATGAAGTATTCATGCTATTATATTATCTATTTTGGACGTTAATGGGCTTTACTAAGCACTTTTATATGATTTTTGGGACTAACCTATTAACCCAGAGCCCAGTGCCAGTTTCTGTTTTTTCCCTTGTTTCAGTGTTTCGCAGAAAAAGAATATCAAACGAAGTCCAAACGGAACGAAACCTTCGGGAGAGTTATTTTTGGAACGGAAGCAATCCAGAAGACTTGGGGTCTACGTAAGGGAAGCAACGAGGAAGGCACGAGGCAGGGGGCACGCCCTCCACCCTCGTGGGCCCCTCGTGGCTGCCCTAACGTATTTCTTCCTCCTATATATACCAATATACCCTAAAACCATCGGGGAACAGAAGAGATCGGGAGTTCCGCCGCCGCAAGCCTCTGTAGCCACCAAAACCCAATCGGGACCCCGTTCCGGCACCCTGCCGGAGGGGGGAACCCTCACCGGTGGCCATCTTCATCATCCCGGCGATCTCCATGACGAGGAGGGAGTAGTTCACCCTCGGGGCCGAGGGTATGTACCAGTAGCTATGTGTTTGATCTCTCTCTCGTGTTCTTGAGGTGATACGATCTTGATGTGTCGCGAGCTTTGCTACTATAGTTGGATCTTATGATGTTTCTCCCCCTCTACCCTCTTGTAATGGATTGAGTTTTCCCTTTGAAGTAATCTTATCGGATTGAGTCTTTAAGGATTTGAGAACACTTGATGTATGTCTTGCGTGGGATAACCGTGGTGGTGATCAACTTGCGGGTTCCGCCCATGAACCTATGCATAGGGGTTGGCACACGTTTTCGTCATGACTCTCCGATAGAAACTTTGGGGCACTCTTTGAGGTTCTATGTGTTGGTTGAATAGATGAATTTGAGATTGTGTGATGCATATCGTATAATCATACCCACGGATACTTGAGGTGACATTGGAGTATCTAGGTGACATTAGGGTTTTGGTTGATGTGTGTCTTAAGGTGTTATTTTACTACGAACTCTAGGGCTGTTTGTGACACTTATAGGAATAGCCCAATGGATTGATCGGAAAGAATAACTTTGAGGTGGTTTCGTACCGTACAATAATCTCTTCGTTTGTTCTCCGCTATTAGTGACTTTGGAGTGACCCTTTGTTGCATGTTGAGGGATATCTATATGATCCAATTATGTTATCATTGTTGAGAGAACTTGCACTAGTGAAAGTATGAACCCTAGGCCTTGTTTCCTAGCATTGCAATACCGTTTACGCTCACTTTTATCATTAGTTACCTTGCTGTTTTTATATTTTCAGATTACAAAAACATATATCTACCATCCATATTGCACTTGTATCACCATCTCTTCGCCGAACTAGTGCACCTATACAATTTACCATTGTATTGGGTGTGTTGGGGACACAAGAGACTCTTTGTTATTTGGTTGCAGGGTTGTTTGAGAGAGACCATCTTCATCCTACGCCTCCCACGGATTGATAAACCTTAGGTCATCCACTTGAGGGAAATTTGCTACTGTCCTACAAACCTCTGCACTTGGAGGCCCAACAACGTCTACAAGAAGAAGGTTGCGTAGTAGACATCAGTGTCCAAGCAAGGAGTTCGGCACTCCGGAGTAGTGACACAGCTCGGCCGATGTGGTAAGGCGAAGCCCCCAGTCTAGCCGAGCTGGCGGAGTTGGTCGGCAAGGTGACAATGAAGCCCCCACGCCAGTCGACCTGTTCAGCATGGTGGACGTCAGTTTGATGAAGCGACGACGCTGCGCGGCCGATGTGGCGAGATGAAGTTCTCGGTCCAGTTAACATGGCGAAGCTGTGATCGGCGGATGCCGAAGTCTAATGTGGGTCGGCTGGTGATGCCGAAGTGACCGCGTAACGCAGTCAAAATCGATTACCTGCACACATAAAATAGTGCGGTTCAAAAATAATATATATATATATAATCCTTGCATAATTGCTTTATGCAAAAATAATTTATTTAAAGAGATGTGGCCTGGCGCCGAAGCCAATGCTGATGCAGGGTGTCGGCGTGACACAGTGAAGGCGTGACAAAGCCTTTGCAAGGCGGTCCGGGCTCTAGATGCCGCGTTCGCCGAACTGCGGACGGGGAATGGACCGAACCATCGCGCAACCATCGTTAATGCGGCCATCATTTGACAGACCTGTGTACAGATGATGGAACAAACCAGAGTAATAATTTTTCGAAAAAATAAACCCAAGCAAGAAAAAATTACTAGGATTAATAGCACCTGGTTTATCTGTTGTAGCAATCTGAAAAAAGGTTACTCCCAAAATTGGGACTTGATCCGCACACCCATTGCCTGATGAGCGATGGAGCGGCGGCATGGCGATGCTGGCAAAGGTTGGCCTACCGAGGCAAAGCCCCCGGTCCAGCTAACGTGACGAAGCTGGTCGGTTGACGACACCGAAGTCTCCGGAGTAGGCCGATGAAGGGATGGTGAAGCCCCCGGTCCAGACAAGGAGACGGAGCAGGTCGGTAAGGAGATGTTGCAGCTGCCATGTGATGTGTTGAAGTAGTTCGGCGTGATGGACATCGGCTCGATGAAGCAACGGTGCAGACATGCCGATGCAGGTCTTAACTTGTGACGTGGTCAATGCTGGCTTGATGAAGTGGCCGTGAGGCGATGCTGGTGTGCCCGCTCCGTGTAATCCGTGGGCGGCGATGTTGGTGATGATTTATCCTTCGCGATGCCGAACTCTTGTTCGGCTTGCCGAGATGATGATCCGAAGAAGTTGAGCTCGGCTCAACAAAGCGACGACGTGTGAGCGCAGGTCGGCAGCCGTAGAGCAACGTTGTCGGGCTGGTTTGACACCGGTGCGATGGTGAAGATCATATTGGAAAAGCTTTAAAATTAGCGGGATGTGTTTGGGAAGAAAACACAATACCCCATACGAAAATTCCTTCAAAAAGGATGTCCGAAATCCCGTTCATAAAAAGATGAACTCGGGTCGGATTCGTTCTCGCGCAGAAAACAGATCTGAAAAGTGATGCACTAATTGGAAGGTTACCGGAGTTTGGACGGTCGGATCGAGCCAAAATTTTGAGGGATGGTAGATATGGGAATTCCGCAGCAGATGAACGGTTGGATCTTCCAAAGGACCTCCGAGCTAGGCTCTAGAGACCACGCCCTAAACTCGTCCAGATTCCCGTCCATATTTGACAGGGCTCCGGTATATCGTAGATTGCTAGAGATTCCTTCATCGGAACTCGACGCAATTTTCCCGGGTTGTTGTAGACTCAATTCCGCACAATTCCACTGAAGCAATTGTTAAAACGACACTCGAGGAGGCGGTGGCGGCGGATACAAGTTCGCTGTTTGGAAAAACAGCACAGTCGCCCGAGGGCAATGCTGACGTTGAGCTCCCGAGCTCCATGGATGATTCCTCCATGATCTTGATAGAGATCGGAGTTGATGTTGATGAAGGCCCTCGTCCGAACATGATGATTGGAGGTTGGGCACAGTCCTCGGTCAAGCCAAGGTGACCAGTCGAGGGGGCGACGAAGACGCCGACGTTGCAGTTTATCTGCAGACGAGCCATTGATCCTTTTGCCGACCACACAGCGGAACTCTCAATGAAAGCATCATTTTCACCCTCCGAAATATTGGGACGCCTTCTACCTAAAGTTGACTCTTCTCCAGTCCCTTTTTCATCAATTTTAACTTTACTAAACAAGGAATCAATAGAAGAAACACCAATCATTTTAAGATCTTCGTCACTTTTGCGAAAGAAATCACTAGAAAACGCTTTTTCTAAAAATTCCCTTTTAGCTCTAAGCATAGTGGTTTTTTCTTACTTTCATCCATACAAACATAAAGAGCTTCAATTGATTCATCTACTTTAGGCACACAAATTTTCATCTTGAGATTTTCCACATCATGAGCAATTCTATCAACACTTCTAGACAAACCATCAATCTTACTCAACTTTTCTTCTATGGAAGTGTTGAAAACTTTTTGCATGTTGATAAATTCTTTAATATTATTCTCAAGATCAGAGGTGTTCCTATTATTATTATAAGATTGGTTTCCATAGGAATTACAATAATTATTATAGGAATTACTAGGAAAAGGCCTAGGATTAAAATTACCTCTATAAGCATTGTTATTGAAATTATTTGAAGTATTATTGTTTTTATGTCAACATTGAACTTTTATCTTGAATCTTTTTGATCTAAATATTCATGCCACAATAAAAAGAATTACATTGAAAATTATGCTAAGAAGCATTCCACATCAAAAATTCTGTTTTTATCATTTACCTACTCGAGGACGAGCGGGAATTAAGCTGGGGGATTCTTGATACGTCTCCAACGTATCTATCATTTTTGATTGTTCCATGCTATTATATATTCTGTTTTGGATGTTTAATGGGCTTATTTATACACTTTTATATTATTTTTTGGGACTAACCTATTAACCGGAGGCCCAGCCCAAATTGTTGTTTTTTGCCTATTTCAGTGTTTCGCTGAAAAAGAATATCAAACGGAGTCCAAACGGAATGAAACCTTCGGGGCGTGATTTTTGGAACAAACGTGATCCAGAGGACTTGGAGTGGACGTCAAGCAACCAACGAGGAGGCCACGAGGCAGGGGGCGCGCCTACCCCCCTGGGCGCGCCCTCCAGCCTCGTGGGCCCCTCGTGGCTCCACCGACCTACTTCTTCCTCCTATATATACCTACGTACCCCAAACCATCAAGGAGCACCACGAAAACCTAATTCCACCGCCGCAACCTTCTGTACCCATGAGATCCCATCTTGGGGCCTTTTCCGGTGCTCCGCTGGAGGGGCATTGATCCCGGAGGGCTTCTACATCAACACCATAGCCTCTCCGATGATGTGTGAGTAGTTTACCTCAGACCTTCGGGTCCATAGTTATTAGCTAGATGGCTTCTCCTCTCTCTTTGGATCTCAATACCAAGTTCTCCTCGATTCTCTTGGAGATCTATTCGATGTAATCTTCTTTTGCGGTGTATTTGTCGAGATCCGATGAATTGTGGGTTTATGATCAAGATTATCTATGAACAATATTTGAATCTTCTCTGAATTCTTTTATGTGTGATTGGTTATCTTTGCAAGTCTCTTCGAATTATCAGTTTGGTTTGGCCTACTAGATTGATCTTTCTTGCAATGGGAGAAGTGCTTAGCTTTGGGTTCAATCTTGCGGTGCTCGATCCCAGTGACAGTACGGGAAACGACACATATTGTATTGTTGCCATCGAGGATAAAAAGATGGGGTTTATATCATATTGCATGAGTTTATCCCTCTACATCATGTCATCTTGCTTAAAGGGTTACTCCGTTCTTATGAACTTAATACTCTAGATGCATGCTGGATAGCGGTCGATGTGTGGAGTAATAGTAGTAGATGCAGGCAGGAGTCGGTCTACTTGTCACGGACGTGATGCCTATATACATGATCATACCTAGATATTCTCATAATTATGCACTTTTCTATCAATTGCTCGACAGTAATTTGTTTACCCACCGTAATACTTATGCTATCTTGAGAGAAGCCACTAGTGAAACCTATGGCCCCGGGGTCTATTTTCCATCATATTAATCTCCCGTCAACAAGCTATTTCTATCTTTGTTTACTTTGCAATCTTTACTTCTAATCTTTATCATAAAAATACCAAAAATATTATCTTATCATCTCTATCAGATCTCACTTTTGCAAGTGGCCGTGAAGGGATTGACAACCCCTTTATCGCGTTGGTTGCAAGGTTCTTATTTGTTTGTGTAGGTGCAAGGGACTTGAGCGTGGCCTCCTACTGGATTGATACCTTGGTTCTCAAAAACTGAGGGAAATACTTACGCTACTTTGCTGCATCACCCTTTCCTCTTCAAGGGAAAACCAAGGCAGTGCTCAAGAGGTAGCAAGAAGGATTTATGGCGCCGTTGCCGGGGAGGTGTGCACCAAGTCAATTTAAGATTTGATCTCCCGACAATGAACCATTTCTGGCGCTGTTGGCATGGAGTCTGCGCACAAGTCAAGACATACCAAGTACCCATCACAAACTATTATCCCTCGCATTACATTATTTACCATTTGCCTCTCGTTTTCCTCTCCCCCACTTCACCCTTGCCATTTTATTCGCCCTCTTTTTTCGTGCGCCTCTTTTTCGCTTGCTTCGTCGTTATGGCTAGTCCTTTATCTACTCCTTTGTCCCCCGAGTTTGAAGTTCTTCACTTCAAACAAAAACAAGGAGAAAATTTAAAAGATGCTTGGTATAGAATGATAGAATCCTATCGTGGTTGCACTATAGAGGGAGATTTCAAGGTTTTACTTCGTAATTTTTATGTTGGGATAACCTTATCCTTGATTTTGCCGCCAAAGGGAATTTTATTGAAACTGATCCTAGTTTTGCTTATGAAATTATAGAGGGGATAGTAGGAGTACTTCCCCCACCAAAGGGACTAACTCTTACCCATGAGGGAACCCAAATCTTAGAAAAATTAGGTGAATTGCAAAAATCTCTTGAACCTCTTAAAAATGTTGGAGGAAACCTCAATCGTATGAATACATTGATCACACTTTGCAATAAACGGTTGGATGCTCTAGATCTAAGAATCTCTGAGTATGAAGGGAAACGTAAGGAACCTCCCGGATTCGAGCATAACCCCACTAAAAAGATAAATACCAAAGATGGCAACACCTAGATTTCTCCTCCTTTTTATGCCTAGCTAGGGGCGTTAAACGATAGCGCTTGTTGGGAGGCATCCCAATTTTATTTTAGTTTTTTGCTTTTTGGTTCTGTTTAGGAATAAATAATCCATCTAGCTTCTGTTTAGATGTGGTTTTGTGTTTTAGTTAGTGTTTGTGCCAAGTTAAACCTATAGGATCTTCTTGGATGATAGTTATTTGATCTTGCTGAAAATTCCAGAAACTTTCTGTTCACGAAAACAATTGTTAAAAATCACCAGAACGTGATAAAATACTAATTCCAACTGCAGTAGATCAATAAACAAATTATCTAGGTCTTCCTATTTTGGTAGAAATTTTGGAGTTCCAGAAGTTTGTGTTAGTTACAGATTACTACAGACTGTTCCATTTATGACAGATTCTGTTTTTTCGCGTGTTGTTTGCTTATTTTAATGAATCTATGGCTAGTAATGGAGTTTATGAACCATACAAAAGTTCTAATACAGTAGGTTTAACACCAATATAAATAAATAATTAGTTCATTACAGTACCTTGAAGTGGTGTTTTGTTTTCTTTCGCTAACGGAGCTCACGAGATTTCCTGTTAAGTTTTGTGTTGTGAAGTTTTCAAGTTTTGGGTAAAGATTTGATGGATTATGGAACAAGGATTGGAAAGAGCCTAAGCTTGGGGATGCCCAAGGCACCCCAAGGTAAAATTCAAGTACAACCAAAAGCTTAAGCTTGGGGATGCCCCTGAAGGCATCTCCTCTTTCGTCTTCGTCTATCGGTAACTTTACTTGGAGCTATATTTTTATTCACCACATGATATGTGTTTTGCTTGGAACGTCTTGTATGATTTGAGTCTTTGCTTTTTAGTTTATCACAGTCATCCTCACTGTACACACCTTTTGAGAGAGACACACATGATTCGGAATTTGTTAGAATACTTTATGTGCTTCACTTATATCTTTTGAGCTACATAGTTTTTGCTCTAGTGCTTCACTTATATCTTTTAGAGCACGGTGGTGGTTTTATTTTATAGAAATTATTGATCTCTCATGCTTCACTTATATTATTTTGAGAGTCTTAAACAGCATGGTAATTTGCTTTAATTGTGAAATTAATCCGAATGTGATACGCATCTAAGATTAGCATAATAAAAATTTCCATATTGAGTTCATTGAATATCATGAGAAGTTTGAAACTTGATAAGTGTTTTGACATATAAAGGTGGTAATATTAGAGTGTGCTAGTTGAGCAATTGTGAAATTGAGAAATACTTGTGTTAAGGTTGGCAAGTCCCGTAGCATGCACGTATGGTAAAAGTTGTGTGACAATTTTGACACATAAGGTGTTCTTTTATTGCTTTCTTTATGAGTGGCGGTCGGGGACGAGCGATGGTCTTTTCCTACCAATCTATCCCTCTAGGGGCATGCGTAGTAGTACTTTGCTTCGAGGGCTAATAAACTTTTGCAATAAGTATACACTACTAGGAAAAGGGCTATAGATGATATGGACACTAATGGCGCACCAGACATGTGGTGCGCCACTACTATATACTAATGGCGCACCATGTGTTGGTGCGCCATTAGTGTCCAAATACTAATGGCTTACCATGTGTTGGTGCGCCATTAGTGTCCAAATACTAATGGCGCACCACATCCACGGTGCGCCACTAGTAACAATTTTTTTTTCAAAACTAGTAATGGCGCACCAGGGGATAGTGCGCCATTACTAGTTTAACTAGTAATGGCGCACCACATCCACGGTGCGCCACTAGTAATTTTTTTCAATTTTTTTTCAAAACTAGTAATGGCACACCAGGGGATAGTGCGCCATTACTAGTTAAACTAGTAATGGCGCACCACATACACGGTGCTCCACTAGTAATTTTTTTTCAATTTTTTTTATTTTTTTTCAAAACTAGTAATGGCGCACCGTGAGTGTGGTGCGCCATTACTAGTTGAACTAGTAATGGCGCACCACTCCCACGGTGCGCCATTACTAACTTGACCCAAAAATTCCACCGAATGCACACCCCCCCCCCCCCCCCCCGTGGACCGCCTTTTCAGTTTTTAAAAAAATAAAAGGAAATGATGGAAATGTCAAAAAAAAATAAGTTTCCCATGTGATATGTGGTCTAGTTGTTGGGAAAATTTACAAATATGAATTTCGACTTTATTTGCAAAATCTCTCTAGAATTTGTAAAATGGGCATAACTTTTGCATACGAACTCGGATTAAAAAGTTTTTTATATGAAAAATCATCTACTCGAAAAGTTACATCCGAATTTAATTGGGGGAACCTCGTTAAACATTTTCAAAATCCTCAAAAACCTAACAGAAAAAAGTTACGGGGCTTTCAAGATCTAGAGGCAAAAAAATTCAAAAAAATTCAAACTTACTAGTGGCGCACCGTTTGCTAGGTGCGCCACTAGTAACAGAAAAAAATTGGTGTTGAATTTTTTTGGAATTTTTTTTCAAAAAATGATACATAATATGACCGGGAAGTTTGAAATATTTTTCAAAATTTCATCATACTCATGAACATGAACAAAGTCCTAGATATCAACAAGGTTTAATAGGATTGATATGGTAGATATATCAACAAGTGCCTGTTAAGTGAGGTGGTGCTGGGGTTGGATAGAACTGTGAAGTTAAGCGTGCTCGGGTTGCAGTAGTGTGAGGATGGGTGACCTTCCGGAAAGTTTGACCACTTAGTGCGATTTGACTTGAGATTAAGCATATTGACCCGAGATTAAGCCATAGTAACCCGAGATTAAGGAAAAAACGAAAAAAAAAATTGAAAAAAATTTTGAAAAAAAAATTGTTACTAATGGCGCACTTCTATGTGGTGCGCCATTACTAAGTCGGATAGTAATGGCGCACCGTGGGCTATACTAATGGCGCACTGCCTGGTGCACCATTACTATTTGGTATACTAATGGCGCACCGTGGGCTATACTAATGGCGCACCTGTGGTGGGCCATTAGTAAAAAATTCTAATGGCGTGGTGCTAGTGGCGTACCTGTAGTGCGCCATTAGTAGGCAAAACAGGTGCGCCACTAGCAGGCCTTTTTCTAGTAGTGATATGAGTTCTTTATGACTAATATGAGTCCATGGATTATACGCACTCTCAACCTTCCACAATGTTCTAGCCTCTACCGTACCGTGCATTGCCCTTTCTCGCCTTGAGAGTTGGTGCAAACTTCGCCGGTGCATCCAAACCCCGTGATATGATACGCTCTATCACACATAAATCTCCTTATATCTTCCTCAAAACAGCCACCGTACCTACCTATCATGGCATTTCCATAGCCATTCCGAGATATATTGCCATGCAACTTTCCACTATTCCGTTTATTATGACACGCTCCATCATTGTCATATTGCTTTGCATGATCACGTAGTTGACATCATATTTGTGGCAAAGCCACCATTCATAATTTTCTCATACATGTCACTCTTGATTCATTGCATATCCCGGTACACCACCGGAGGCATTCACATAGAGTCATAAGTTGTAATTCTTGAGTTGTAAGTAATAAAAGTGTGATGATCATCATTATTAGAGCATTGTCCCATGTGAGGAAAGGATGATGGAGACTATGATTCCCCCACAAGTCGGGATGAGATTCCGGACTAAAATAAAAAAAAGAGGCCAAAGAAAAAAAGAGAAGGCCCAAGAAAAAAAAAGAGAGAAAAAAAGAAATAAAAGAGAAAAAATGAGAGAAAAAGAGAGAAGGGACAATGTTACTATCCTTTTTCCACACTTTTGCTTCAAAGTAGCACCGTGATCTTCATGATAGAGAGTCTCCTATGTTGTCACTTTCATATACTAGTGGGAATTTTTCATTATAGAACTTGGCTTGTATATTCCAATGATGGGCTTCCTCAAAATTCCCTAGGTCTTCGTGATCAAGCGAGTTGGATGCACACCCACTTAGTTTCTTTTGTTGAGCTTTCATACATTTATAGCTCTAGTGCATCCGTTGCATGGCAATCCCTACTCCTCTCATTGACATCAATTGATGGGCATCTCCATAGCCTATTGATTAGCCACGTCAATGTGAGATTTTCTACCTTTTTGTCTTCTCTCATAACCCCCATCATTATACTTTACTCCACCCATAGCGCTATATCCATGGCTTGCGCTCATGTATTGCGTAAGGGTTGAAAAGGCTGAAGCGCGTTAAAAATTATGAACCAATTGCTCGGCTTGTCATCGGGGTTATGCATGATGAGAACGTTTGTGTGACGATATTGAAACATGGCCTAACTATATGATTTTGTAGGGATAAGCTTTCTTTGGCTATGTTATTTTGGTAAGACATAATTGCTTGGTTAGCATGTTTGAAGTATTATTGTTTTTATGTCAACATTAAACTTTTATCTTGAATCTTTCGGATCTAAATATTCATGCCACAATAAAAAGAATTACATTGAAAATTATGCTAAGAAGCATTCCACATCAAAAATTCTGTTTTTATCATTTACCTACTCGACGACGAGCAGGAATTAAGCTTGGGGTGCTTGATACGTCTCCAACGTATCTATAATTTTTGCTTGTTCCATGCTATTATATATTCTGTTTTGGATGTTTAATGGGCTTATTTATACACTTTTATATTATTTTTTGGGACTAACCTATTAACCGGAGGCCCATCCCAAATTGCTATTTTTTTTGCCTATTTCAGTGTTTCACAGAAAAAGAATATCAAACGGAGTCCAAACGGAATGAAACCTTCGGGAGCGTGATTTTTGGAACAAACGTGATCCAGAGGACTTGGAGTGGACGTCAAGCAACCAACAAGGAGGCCATGAGGGAGGGGGCGCGCCTACCCTCTGGGCGCGCCCTCCACCCTCGTGGCTCCACCGACCTACTTCTTCCTCCTATATATACCTACGTACCCTCATACCATCGAGGAGCACCACGAAAACCTAATTCCACCGCCGCAACCTTCTGTACCCGTGAGATCCCATATTGGGGCCTTTTTCGGTGCTCCGCCGGAGGGGGCATTGATCACGGAGGGCTTCTACATCAACACCATAGCCTCTCCGATGATGTGTGAGTAGTTTACCTCAGACCTTCGGGTCCATAGTTATTAGCTAGATGGCTTCTTCTCTCTCTTCGGATCTCAATACAAAGTTCTCCTCGATTCTCTTGGAGATCTATTCGATGTAATCTTCTTTTGCGGTGTGTTTGTCGAGATCCGATGAATTGTGGGTTTATGATCAAGATTGTCTATGAACAATATTTGAATCTTCTCTGAATTCTTTTATGTATGATTGGTTATCTTTGCAAGTCTCTTCGAATTATCAGTTTGGTTTGGCCTACTAGATTGATCTTTCTTGCAATGGGAGAAGTGCTTAGCTTTGGGTTCAATCTTGCGGTGCTCGATCCCAGTGACAGTAGGGGAAACGACACATATTGTATTGTTGCCATCGAGGATAAAAAGATGGGGTTTATACCATATTGCATGAGTTTATCCCTCTACATCATGTCATCTTGCTTAAAGGGTTACTCCGTTCTTATGAACTTAATACTCTAGATGCATGCTGGATAGCGGTCGATGTGTGGAGTAATAGTAGTAGATGCAGGCAGGAGTCGGTCTACTTGTCACGGACGTGATGCCTATATACATGATCATACCTAGATATTCTCATAATTATGCACTTTTCTATCAATTGCTCGACAGTAATTTGTTTACCCACCGTAATACTTATGCTATCTTAAGAGAAGCCACTAGTGAAACCTATGGCCCCCGGGTCTATTTTCCATCATATTAATCTCCCGCCAATAAGCTATTTCTATCTTTGTTTACTTTGCAATCTTTACTTTTAATCTTTATCATGAAAATACCAAAAATATTATCTTATCATCTCTATCAGATCTCACTTTTGCAAGTGACCGTGAAGGGATTGACAACCCCTTTATCGCGTTGGTTGCAAGGTTCTTATTTGTTTGTGTAGGTGCAAGGGACTTGAGCGTGGCCTCCTACTGGATTGATACCTTGGTTCTCAAAAACTGAGGGAAATACTTACGCTACTTTGCTGCATCACCCTTTCCTCTTCAAGGGAAAACCAGTGCTCAAGAGGTAGCAGGGGACACCCAAGGTGGGCACAACCCACCAGGGCGCGCCTGGGCCTCCTGGCGCGCCCTGGTGGGTTGTGCCTCCCTCAGGGCACCCCCAGGCGCAGCCAGGGCCCATTGTGTTCCTTCTGGCCCACAAAAATTCTCCGTAAAGTTTCGTGGCATTTGGACTCCGTCTAATATTGATTTCCTGCGATGTAAAAGAACATGCAGAAAACAACAACTGGCACTTGGCACTATGTCAATAGGTTAGTACCAAAAAATGATATAAAATGATTATAAAACACCCAAGATTGATAATATAACAGCATGGAACAAGCAAAAATTATAGATATGTTGGAGACGTATCAGCATCCCCAAGCTTAACTCCTATTCGTCCTCGAGTAGGGAAGTGATAAAAACAGAATTTTTTATGTGGAATGCTGCCTAACATGTCATATCATATTCTTTTCTTTATAGCATGGTCTAGTTTTGACATGATAATTTAAATACTCAAGCATATCAACAAGCAACTGATGTCGCTTGAAGCTACGTCGGTATTTCCACAAAGAGGAAGGGATGATGCAGCACAACGGCGGTAGGTATTTCCCTCAGATATCAAACCAAGGTTATCGAACCAGTAGGAGAACCAAGCAACACAACGTAAACAGCCCCTGCACACAGATAACAAATCCTCGCAACCCGACGTGTTAAAGGGGTTGTCAATCCCTTTCGGGGTACGGCGCCTCAAGTAGGCAAACGTACGTGAGATAGATTTGTAGTACCTTGATAGATCGAACGCCAAATAAAAAAAATGAGGATAAATTGCAGCAAGGTATTTTTTAGGTTTTTGGATTAATAGATCTGAAAATAAAAGCAAGGAAAAAGTAGATCGCAAAGGCAAATATATGAGAAAGGGATCCGGGGGCCATAGGTTTCACTAGTGGCTTCTCTCGAGAAAAATAGCAAACGTTGGGTGAACAAATTACTGTTGGGCAATTGATAGAACTTCAAATAATCATGACGATATCCATGCAATGATCATTACATAGGCATCACGTCCAAGATTTGTAGACCGACTCCTGCCTGCATGCATCTACTACTATTACTCCACACATCGACCGCTATCCAGCATGCATCTAGTGTATTAAGTTCATGGAGAAACAGAGTAATGCAATAAGAACGATGACATGATGTAGACAAGATCTATCTATGTAGAGATAGACCCCCTTGTTTTATCCTTAGTAGCAACGATACATACGTGTCGGTTCCCTTTCTGTCACTGGGATCAAGCACCGTAAGATCGAACCCACTACAAAGCACCTCTTCCCATTGCAAGATAAATAGATCAAGTTGGCCAAACAAAACCCAAATATCGGAGAAGAAATATGAGGCTATAAGAGATCATGCATAAAAGAGATCAAAGAAACTCAAATACTTTCATGGATATAAAAAGATAGATCTGATCATAAACTCAAAGTTCATCGATCCCAACAAACACGCCGCAAAAGAGTTACATAATATGGATCTCCAAGAGACCATTGTATTGAGAATTCAGAGAGAGAGATGAAGCCATCTAGCTACTAACTACGGACCTGAAGGTCTACAAAGAACTACTCACGCATCATCAGAGAGGCACCAATGAAGGTGGTGAACCCCATCCGAGATGGTGTCTAGATTGGATATGGTGGTTCTCGACTCTGCGGCAGCTGGATGAATATTTCGTCGACTCCCCTAGGGTTTCCAGAATATTGGGGTATTTATAGAGCAAAAAGGCGGTCCGGGGGCACCCGAGGTGGGCACAACCCACAGGGCGCGCCTGGGCCTGCTGGCGCGCCCTGGTGGGTTGTGGCCCCCTCGGGGCACCCCCCAGGCGCAGCCAGGGCCCGTTGTGTTCCTTCTGGCCCATAAAAATTCTCCGTAAAGTTTCGTGGCATTTGGACTCCGTTTGATATTGATTTTCTGCGATGTAAAAAACATGGGAAAAACAGCAACTGGCACTTGGCACTATGTCAATAGGTTAGTACCAAAAAATGATATAGAATGACTATAAAATGATTATAAAACATCCAAGATTGATAATATAACAGCATGGAACAATAAAAAATTATAGATACGTTGGAGACGTATCAGCAACCATGTCTTTCAAAATACCAACGCTAAAATAAGTTATCCCTAGCCCATCATGCTCAACCATTGATCCATTCATGAAACACACTCGCATATTAGTTACACCCAATACTTAAGTACGATCATATTGCCTCCTAGTTGGTTATTTTGTAAGAGAAGATGGAGACTCAAATTCAAATCAAAATTTCATAAAGTAAAAGAAAGGCCCTTCGCGGAGGGAAGTAGGGATTTGTAGAGGTGCCAGAGCTCAAAGCGAAAAACTTAGAGATAAAAACATTTTGGGAGGTGTATCCATCCCACTAATGAAAACGACTTAGAGTTCCCAGCACTCTCCATGCTAGATATATCATAGGCGGTTCCCAACCAGAAAATAAAGGTTGTTCCTTTTTCAACCATACTTTCACTTTCCATGGCTAGCCGTATCCATGGGTGCCTTCGATACCAACACTTTCCAAGGAATTTATTATTTGACAACATAAAGTAAATTCATTTTTCATTTCGGGACTGGGCATACCTAATACCTTTGCCTTACTCTCGTGCAATGACAAGTGAATAAACACTCATCTTGAGAATAACACATCTAGCATGGAAAATATTAGCCACCCCTCACCGCTCCGCGAGTGAAACAAACACACAAAAGAGAAGTATTTTTGAAAATTAGAGATGGCACATACAAATTTGCTTAGAACGGCAAAAGAATACCGCATATAGGTAGATATAGTGGACTCATGTGGCAAAACTGGTTTAAAGGTTTTTGGATGCACAAGTAGGGATCATACTTAGTGCAAAATGAAGGCTAGCAAAAGATTGAAAAGCGACCAACCAAGAAACGAGTAATCTCATAAGCAAGCATTAAGCATAAATAACACCGAATAATGCACCACAAGTAGGATATAATTTCATCGCATGACTATTGACTTTCGTACTTGCATAGGGATTCACAAACCTTAACATCAATATTCTTACTAAAGCATAATTACTCATCAACATAACTCACATGTCACATCATCATATCTCAAAACTGTTACTAAGAATCAAGTTTATTTTGTCCAGTGATCTTCATGAAAGTTTTTATTATATCCTTCTTGGATATCTATCACTTTGGGACTAATTTTCATATGTTGCTTTTCATAATCTCAAACAAACATAAGTGAAGATCATGAGCATAATTTTTCTTTCTCTCAAAGTAATTTAAGTGAAGCAAGAGAGAATTTCTTGAAAATTAGTAATCACACCATGCTCAAAAAGATATAAGTGAAGCACTAGAGCAAGTCCATTGCTCATAAAAATTTAAGTGAAGCATAGAGAGAAATTCTAACAAGTCATGACATAATTTTGGCTCTCTCAAGTAGGTGTGTCCAGTAAGGGATCAAGACTTGAAACACAAAATAAAACAAGCAAAGACTCATATCATACAAGACGCTCCAAGCAAAACACATATCATGTGACGAATAAAAATATAGCTTCGAGTAAGATACCGATGGTCGTTAGAAGAAAGAGGGGATGCCACTCGGGGGCATCCCCAAGCTTAGTTGGTTGCTCATTTTTGGATAATAGCTTGGGATGCCGGGGCATCCCCAAGCTTAGGCTCTTCTATCCTTTATTCCTTCATCCATCGTAAGATAACCCAAAACTTGAAAACTTCAATCACACAAAACTCAACAAAACCTTCGTGAGATCTGTTAGTGTAAGAAAGCAAATCACTACTATAAGTACTGTACCAAACCAATTCATATTTTTCTGCATTATATCTACTGTATTCCAACTTTTCTATGGCAAAAACTCATCAAAGAAAACCATAGAGCCATCAAAATAAGCACACAACGCAAACAAAAACAGAATCTGTCAAAACAGAAGAGTCTGTAGAAATCTGACTATTTCGAAAACTTCTGGAACTCCAAAAATTATGAACAATTAGGAAGACCTGAGAAATTTGTATATTAATCTTCTGCAAAAAGAATTGGCATTTTATCATGCTCTGGTAAAAAATAAGAATTGTTTTCGTGAGCGCAAAAGTTTCTGTTTTTCAGCAAGATCAAACAACTATCACCCAAGAAGATCCAAAAGGCTTTATTTGGCACAAACACTAATTAAAACACAAAAAACACAATCATAACAGTAGCATAATTGTGTTAACACTCAATAACAGAAAGCAAAAAATCAAAAATAAATTTTATTCATTGGGTTGCCTTGCAACAAGCGCTATAGTTTTACGCCCTTAGCTAGGCATAAAGCAAGGATCTAAATTTTTGTCATCTTTGGTTCGAGATCCATAAGATGCCCTCATGATTGATTCATATGGTGGCCTAATTCTTGTTCTAGTAAAGTGTTCCATACCCTTCCTCAAAGGAAATTGGAACTTAATATTGCCTTCTTTCATATCAATCACGGCACCGATAGTGCGTAAAAACGGTCTACCAAGAATAATTGGACAAGATGGATTGCAATAAATATCAAGAACAATAAAATCTATGGGAACATAATTCCTATTTGCAAGAATAAGAACATCATTAATTCTTCCCATAGGCTTTTTAACAGTAGAATCCGCCAAGTGCAAATTCAAAGAACATTCTTCAAGATCGCTAAGACCAAGCACATCACATAAAGATTTCGGAATTGTAGAAACACTAGCACCCAAGTCACACAAAGCAAAACACTCACAATTTTTAATCTTGACTTTGATAGTAGGTTCCCATTCATCATGCAATTTTCTAGGAATTGATACTTCTATTTCCAATTTTTCTTCAAAAGCTTTCATCATAGCATCAACAATATGTTTAGTAAAAGCTTTATTTTGTTCATAAGCATGGGGTGAATTTATCATGGATTGTAACAAAGAAATACAATCAATCAAAGATCAACTATCATAATTAAAGTCTTTGTAATCCAAAAGAGTGGGCACATCACTAGCTAAAGTTTTGACCTCTTCAAACCCACTTTCATCAATTTTCTCTTTTCTCAACAACATTTTCACCCTCCGAAATATTGGGACGCCTTCTACCTAAAGTTGACTCTTCTCTAGTCCATTTTTAATCAATTTTAACTTTAATACACAAGGAATCAATAGAAGAAACACCAATCATTTTAAGATCTTCATCACTTTTGCGAAAGAAATCACTAGAAAACGCTTTTTCTAAAAATTCTCTTTTAGCTCTAAGCATGGTGGTTCTTTTCTTACTTTCATCCATAGAAACATAAAGAGCTTCAATTGATTCATCTACTTTAGGCACACAAATTTTCATATTGAGATTTTCCACATCATGAGCAATTCTATCAACACTTCTAGACAAATCATCAATCTTACTCAACTTTTCTTCTATGGAAGTGTTGAAAACTTTTTGCGTGTTGATAAATTCTTTAATATTATTCTTAAGATAAGAGGTGTTCCTATTATTATTATAAGATTGATTTCCATAGGAATTACCATAATTATTAGAGGAATTACTAGGAAAAGGCCTAGGATTAAAATTACCTCTATAAGCATTGTTATTGAAATTATTTCAAGAGATAAAATTCACATCTATGGCATCACTATTTTGCTCAATCAATGTAGACAAAGCCATATCATTAAATTCAATAGGAGCACTTTTACTAGCAACCAATTTCATAAGAGCATCAACTTTTTCACTCAAAGAAGAAATTTCTTCAACCGAATTAACTTTTTTACTAGTAGGAGCTCTTTCGGTATGCCATTGTGAATAATTTGCCATGATATTATCAAGAAATTTGGTGGCTTCATCCAAAGTAATTTCCATAAAAGTACCACCCGTGGCGGAATCTAAAATATTACGAGAAACAAAATTCAACCCCGCATAAAATTTTTGTATGATCATCCAAAGATTTAACCCATGAGTTGGGCAATTCCTTAGCATCATTTTCATCCTTTCCCAAGACTGTGCAACATGCTCATGTTCAAGTTGCTTGAAATTCATGAACTGGGTTCTAAGGGAAATAATTTTTGCGTGCGGAAAATACTTAGTGATAAAAGCATCTTTGCACTTATTCCAAGAATCGATACTATTGCAAGGCAAAGAAGAGAACCAAATTTTTGCAGAATCACGCAAAGAAAATGGAAATAATTTCATCTTCACAACATCATTGTCCACATCTTTTTTCTTTTTCATATCGCATAATTCCACGAAGGTATTAAGATGGGATGCGGCATCCTCATTAGGAGTGCCGGAAAATTGATCTTTCATAACAAGATTCAGCAAAGCAGTATTAATATCACAAGACTCCGCACTAGTGGCGGGAGGAGCAATTGGAGTGCCGATAAAATCATTGTTGTTGGTATTTGAGACATCACATAACTTGGTGTTCTCTTGAGTCAGGATGACCACACAATAAGATTGCACTCAAAAACAGATCCGGCAAAGAAAATGGCGAACGAAAAAGAGAGGCGAATAAAACGGCAAATTTTGTGAAGTGGGGGAGAGGAAAACGAGAGGCAAATGGCAAATAATGTAAATTGCAAGGAGATGAGATTTGTGATTAGGAACCTGGTATATGTTGAAGATCCTCCCCGGCAACGGCGCCATAAATTCCTTTTGATGTTGCTTGAAGCTATGTCGGTATTTCCCCAAAGAGGAAGGGATGATGCAGCACAGCGGCGGTAGGTATTTCCCTCGGATATGAAACCAAGGTTATCGAACCAGTAGGAGAACCAAGCAACACAACGTAAACAGCCCCTGCACACAAATAACAAATCCTCGCAACCCGACGTGTTAAAGGGGTTGTCAATCCCTTTCGGGTACGGCGCCTCAAGTAGGCAAACGGACGTGAGATAAATTTGTAGTAAATTGATAGATCGAACGCCAAATAAAATAAATAAGAAAAAATTGCAGCAAGGTATTTTTGTATTTTTGGTTTAATAGATCTGAAAATAAATGCAAGGAAAAAGTAGATCACAAAGGCAAATATATGAGAAAGAGACCCGGGGGCCGTAGGTTTCACTAGTGGCTTCTCTCGAGAAAAATAGCAAACGGTGGGTGAACAAATTACTGTTGGGCAATTGACAAAACTTCAAATACTCATGACGATATCCAGGCAATGATCATTATATAGGCATCACGTCCAAGATTAGTAGACCGACTCCTGCCTGCATCTACTACTATTACTCCACACATCGACCGCTATCCAGCATGCATCTAGTGTATTAAGTTCATGGCGAAACGGAGTAATGCAATAAGAACGATGACATGATGTAGACAAGATCTATCTATGTAGAGATAGACCCCCTTGTTTTATCCTTAGTAGCAACGATACATACGTGTCGGTTCCCTTTCTGTCACTGGGATCAAGCGCCGTAAGATCGAACCCACTACAAAGCACCTCTTCCCATTGCAAGATAAATAGATCAAGTTGGCCAAACAAAACCCAAATATCGGAGAAGAAATATGAGGCTATAAGAGATCATGCATAAAAGAGATCAAAGAAACTCAAATACTTTCATGGATATAAAAAGATAGATCTGATCATAAACTCAAAGTTCATCGATCCCAACAAACACGCCGCAAAAGAGTTACATAATATGGATCTCCAAGAGACCATTGTATTGAGAATTTAGAGAGAGAGAGATGAAGCCATCTAGCTACTAACTACGGACCTGAAGGTCTACAAAGAACTACTCACGCATCATCAGAGAGGCACCAATGGAGGTGGTGAACCCCATCCGAGATGGTGTCTAGATTGGATATGGTGGTTCTCGACTCTGCGGTGGCTGGATGAATATTTCGTCGACTCCCCTAGGGTTCTGGAAATATTGGGGTATTTATAGAGCAAAGAGGCGGTCCCGGGGGCACAACCCACCAGGGCGCCCTGATGACCCACAAGTATAGGGGATCTATCGTAGTCCTTTCAATAAGTAAGAGTGTCGAACCCAACGAGGAGCAGAAGGAAATGATAAGCGGTTTTTAGTAAGATATTCTCTTCAAGCACTTGAATTATCGGTAACAGATAGTTTTGTGATAAGGTAATTTGTAACGGGTAACAAGTAATGAAAGTAAATAAGGTGCACGAAGATGGCCCAATCCTTTTTGTAGCAAAGGACAAGCCTGGACAAACTCTTATATAGAGAAAAGTGCTCCTGAGGACACATGGGAATTATCGTCAGGCTAGTTTTCATCACGCTCATATGATTCGCGTTCGTTACTTTGATAATTTGGTATGTGGGTGGACCGGTGCTTGGGTGCTGCCCTTTCTTGGACAAGCATCCCACTTATGATTAACCCCTATTGCAAGCATCCGCAACTACAAAAGAAGTATTAAGGTAAACCTAACCATAGCATGAAACATATGGATCCAAATCAGCCCCTTACGAAGCAACTCATAAACTAGGGTTTAAGCTTCTGTCACTCTAGCAACCCATCAGCTACTTATTACTTCCCAATGCCTTCCTCTAGGCCCAAACAATGGTGAAGTGTCATGTAGTCGACGTTCACATAACACCACTAGAGGAAAGACAACATACATCTCATCAAAATATCGAACGAATACCAAATTCACATGACTACTTATAGCAAGACTTCTCCCATGTCCTCAGGAACAAACGTAACTACTCACAAATCATATTTATGTTCATAATCAGAGGGGTATTAATATGCATAAAGGATCTGAACATATGATCTTCCACCAAATAAACCAACTAGCATCAACTACAAGGACTAATCAACACTACTAGCAACCCACAGGTACCAATCTGAGGCTTTGGGACAAAGATTGGATACAAGAGATGAACTAGGGTTTTAGAGGAGATGGTGCTGGTGAAGATGTTGATGGAGATTGACCCCCTCCCGAAGAGAGGATCGTTGGTGATGATCATGGCGATGATTTCCCCCTCCCGGAGAGAAGTTTCCCCGGGAGAACAGCTCTGCCGGAGCCCTAGATTGGTTCCGCCTCGTGGCGGCGGAGTTTCTTCCCGAAAGCTTTATGATTTTTTCCAGGGTAAAAGACTTCATATAGAAGAAGATGGGCACCGGAGGCCTGCCAGGAGGCCCACGAGGCAGGGGGCGCGCCCAGGGGGGTAGGGCACCCCCCACCCTCGTGGATGGTGGGTGGCCCCCCTCTGGTACTTTCTTCGCTCAGTATTTTTTATTAATTCCAAAATAACTTCTGTGGAGTTTCAGGACTTTTGGAGTTGTGCAGAATAGGTCTCTAATATTTGCTCCTTTTCCAGCCCAGAATTCCAGCTGTCGGCATTCTCCCTCTTCATGTAAACCTTGTAAAATAAGAGAGAATTGGCATAAGTATTGTCACATAACGTGTAATAACAGCCCATAATGCGATAAATATCGATATAAAAGCATGATGCAAAATGGACGTATCACGCGCCTGGGCCTCCTGACGCGCCCTGGTGGGTTGTGCCTCCCTCAAGGCACCCCCAGGCGTAACCAGGGCCCATTGTGTTCCTTCTGGCCCATAAAAATTCTCCGTAAAGTTTCGTGGCATTTGGACTCCTTCTGATTTTGATTTCCTGCGATGTAAAAAAACATGCAAAAAATAGCAACTGGCACTTGGCACTATGTCAATAGGTTAGTACCAAAAAAATGATATAAAATGATTATAAAATATACAAGATTGATAATATAACATCATGGAACAAGCAAAAATTATAGATACGTTGGAGACGTATCAGTATCTCGCTAGCCCTTTCTGAGACCGCAAAACATAAATGTAGAGCACCTCCAAAGTCCAAGCAACGACTAAACATTGTAATTCATGGTAGAAAAGATCCAGTCATAATGCATCAACATTAGCTACACACAATGTATCAGCATGACAGCAGTGCTCTCAGGTTCTGGTGCTTATTTCAGAGGGTGATGACACAACATAAAAGTAAATAGATAGTCCCTTCGCAGAGGAAAGCAGTGATTTGCAGCGGTGCCAGAGCTCAAGTTTTAAAACAGAGGTAAATGATATTTTGAGACATGAACCCTTGTCATTTACTTCACGACTATCAGTTATCAATATCTTCCATGCTAAGCATGCTAGTGGCGGTTCCCAAGCGATAAAAGTAAAAGTTTACTCCCCCTCCACCAACAATCACACTCCATGGCTTGTCCGAAACAATGGGTGTCGTCCATACCAACAACAGTCCCGGGGGAGTTTTGTTTAATTATTCGCATTTTGAGTTCAAGACTGGGAATCCCTATTACCGCCCTTTTCTCGTGCGATGGCGAGTGAATAAACACTTGACCTGAGAATAACCCGCTTAGCATGGAAGATATCGACCACCTCCTGTCGTTCCATGAACGATCCAGGCACACAAAAAGGATATTTATTAGAAGTTTTTAGAGGTGGCACATGCAAATTTACTTAGGACGGCAGGGTAATACCGCGTATAGGTAGGTATGGTGGACTCATCTGGAATAACTTTGGGTTCAAGGTTTTTGATGCACAAGCTGAATTCCCACTTAGTACAGGCGTAGGCTAGCAATTAGATTGAGAAGCGACCAGCTAGAGAGCAACAACGGTCATGAACATGCATTATGCATAAGTAACATTGGACACTAGCATGAGTAGGATATGAACACCATGAACATAAATATCATAGAGGCTATGTTGGTTTTGATTCAACTACATGCATGAACATGTGCCAAGTCAAGCCACTCGAACATTCAGAGGAGGATACCATATCATCATACTACATCACAATCATTTTAACGCGATGTTGATATCCAAGATAAATCATTATCCACTCCTAGCTACTTATGCATGGCATGAGAAACTATAATATCTAATTGTCATTGCAAACATGTTTAATCATAATGGGCTGAATCATGGATACTAGGTTAAACATATTTACACAAACAGAACAAGTCGAGTTCATACCAGTTTCTTTCTGCCACGGCCAGTTCATCGAATATCGTCATTATTGCCTTTCACTTGCACGACCAAACGATATGAAAATGATAACAGTTCAAGAGTGTTGTGGACTAAGCTGGAATCTGCAAATATTTTATTCAACAGGAGAAGATAAGGTAAAATGGACTCTTTATTAGATCAACGGTTATTCATGTGAGAGCCACTCAACATTTTCATCGTGGTCTTCTCCTTGATATGACTCAAATAAAAAGAATAGAAATTCACAGAAACATACTGAAATATATTTTTGGAGTTTTTGGTTTTATTGAACAAGCAAATAAAAGGGAAAAGAAAAAAGAGAAAAACTATTTACACGGGAAAGCTCCCAATAAGCAAAAGAAGAACAAGGAAATATTTTGGGTTTTCTTTTTAGTATTACAACTAAGCATGCATAGAAAGTAAACTAACTACAACTATTTTTTTGGTTTTTTTCCTAAGGTTTTTCAAACACACAAGAAGAAAGCGAGAAAATAAAATTAAGAATGGATAATACAATGAAAAAGTGTGAACACCGACAAATGGAATAAGTGGACATGAATATAAAGTCGGTGGAAACACGTACTCCCCAAAGCTTAGGCTTTTGGCCTAGCTTGGTAATCGATCAGTAGCCTGGATAGTAGTCGGGGTGCTGAGGAGCGGGCATCCACTGATCCCACTCTGAGGCTCCTCATCTGCTGCAGCTTGGTCATTCCGGTAGGCGATGATGTACGCATGCATAATCCTATATCCACCCATGGTAACAGGATCAAACAAAGCATGAGCAGGCAATGGAATAATATCACGAGTTTCAATGCTAAAAACCAGATTATAAGGAATAGGAATGTTAGGGTAATCTCGTGCAATAAAATGGTGGTGTTCCATGGCTGCGCGGTCTAGGTAAACCTTGGTCAGAGGGTAATCATGAAGGCGTATCTCAACATTGAAGTGAGCCGCCAAACGAGTAGCGAAAATCCCACCATGTATTTTATCCTTGGACTTATTAATATAGAGACGACGTTCCACAATAGCTCCCAAGCTATAAGTGTTGTCGCCCTCTTGTGCACAACATAAAACGGCAAGGTCTGATGAACTGAGTGCACCCACCTTCTCTCTAGCAAGCAAGCATTTTTCAATGAAAAGAGCAAAGTAATGAACAACAGGAAAATGCAAGCCAGCGGCAGTGATAGCTGACACCCCTCTCTCATCTCCCACTGTCAAGGTACGATAAAAGGCCTCAAACTCTGCCGGCCTAGGCTCAACTAAACTCCCGTCAGAAGGCATCATGCATATGTTAGAAAATTCAGTAAGTGGTATCTGACGGGTTTTAGCATATTAATTAAACTGTACCTCAGGAGGATTATTCCTAGGAAGGAAAGTAAAACTTTGAACAAAGATGTTTGTGAGGAGATGATACTGTTCACATTCAGCTGCGATGAAGTCGGTGAGGCCGGCATTAGCAGCATATTGTGTGAACTCCTGAAGGATTCCAGCCTCTTCCATGAACTGGGTGCGCGGCCATTCGCACGGCCGTACTTCTGCCAACCACCGAGGATGGAGATCACTGTCAGATGACTCCCCAATAACACCATTGGAGTTCTTCTTAGAAGCAAACTTCCTAAAGATATTCATCCTTTTCCTATGAACAAAAATTCTGAAATTTTGAGTCCATAAACTTTTCTCAACAAAACTTCACAAAATTGATAGCAACTACTCATAGGGATACATAGAGGCCATAGCAAGCATTCAAACTACTTAGAACTCTAAGAATTCAACATGCAAGCTTATCTACAGCAGCACCAAGAGTAGCTAATTATTCAAAATATAAACCAGTAAAACAAAAACTAATTAGACAAACGGTGGAGTCACATACTGAGCAACAATCCCCCAAAACAGTTTCCGAAATGGAGCTTCGAGCAAAGAGATAGAAATCTGCGGGTTTGACAGCAAGAACACGGGAGAGAGAGAGCAATGGATAATTTTTTCTGGAGGTAAGTGATGATGTGGTGTGAAGGGATAAGTGAGGGGGCCACGTGGGGACCACAACCCACTAGGGCGCGCCTGGGGGGTCCTGGTGCGCCCATGTGGGTTGTTCCCACCTGGTGCACCTCCCTCTCGTATTATTTGCACCAGAAATTCGTAAATATTCAAAAAAAATCATATTAAATTTTCAGAGCATTCTGAGAACTTTTATTTTTGGGTCATTTTTTCATTGCACAGGAAATCCAGAAAACAGACAAAACATGGCATTTTATTTTATTTAACTAATGAAAACAGAAAACAAAAGGTAGGGACAGAAGATAGTGCTTACTAAATTCATCAACTTCATACCTCTAAAAAATGGTCCATTAATAAGGTTGATCAAGTCTTATTAACAACCACTTTCGATTAGCATGAAACCGAAGAACTTTTGTAAATCACTAAGTTACCTCAACGGGGATATGGATGTCCCCAACAATAAGCATTTCATATTTCTTTTTAACAGTAGGTAGAGGTATTTGAAAACTTCCAATAGTGATTGTCAGAGATTTTTCAATAACATTAATACCATTCACTTGGAATTGTTTCTTCGGAAAGTGCATCGTATGCTCATTACCATTGCTATGAAAAGTGACCTTGCTTTTATTGCAATCAATAGCAGCCCCTGCAGTATTCAAGAAGGGTCTACCAAGGATAATCGACATGTTGTCGTCCTTAGGCATCTCAAGTATAACAAAGTCAGTCAAAATAGTAACATTAGCAACAACAGCGGGCACATCCTCACAGATACCGATAGGTATGGCAGTTGATTTGTCAGCCATTTGCAAAGATATTTCAGTAGGTGTGAGTTTATTCAAATCAAGTATTTTATATAAAGAGAAAGGCATAACACTAACACCAACTCCTAAATCACACAAAGCAGTTTTCACATAGTTTCTTTTGATAGAGCAAGGTATAGTTGGTATTCCCAGATCTCCAAGTTTTTTAGGTACTCCATCTTTAAAAGTATAATTAGCAAGCATGGTGGAGATTTCAGCTTCCGGTATTTTTCTCTTATTGGTGATGATGTCTTTCATATACTTTGCATAAGAAGGCATTTTCAAGATATCAGTCAAGCAAGTACGCAAAAAGACTGGCCTCGACATTTCAGGAAAGCGTTCAAATTCTTCATCATCTTTCTTTTTAGTTGACTTAGGTGGAAAGGGCATAGGTTTTTGAACCCACGGTTCTCTTTCTTTACCGTGTTTTCTAGCCACAAAGTCACTTTTATAATACCTTTTATTCTTAGGTTATGAAGATCAACTGGTGGTTCTATCTCAACATCATTGTCTGGTTCTTCATTATTTGTTTGAGTATTTTCATGAACCTCATCATTATCATTTTCATTATCAGAAGGTGAGTGTTCATTACCAGACTGAGTTTCAGCATTAGAGATAGAAATTTCATTATCATTACCAGAAGGTTTTTCTACTTCAGGTTCACTAGAGGCATGCAAAGTCCTATCAGTTTTCTTCTTCTTTTTCTTTCTAGAAAGACTAGGTGCACTAGTGTTATTTATTTGTGAGTCTTGTTCAATTCTTTTTGGGTGTCCCTCAGGATAAAGTGGTTCCTGAGTCATTTTACCTCCTCAAGTTGCTACTCTAACACCAAAGTCATGTATATTATTATTCATTTCATCAAGCAACTCTCTTTGAGATTTAGCAACTTGTTCTAATTGAGTTTGAACCATAGAAGCATGTTTTCCAACACCTCTAACATCATTTGAGATTATAAATAACAAGTCACTCAAGCGAGCAATCATATCAGAATTATATTTCAATTGTTTCATAATATTTGCATTGAACTGATCTTGTTTTCTAATGTAGTTTTCAAACTCATAAAGGCATTGGCTAGGGTGCATATTGTGAGGATTGTCATTATCATTGAACTTCATTAGAGAATTTACCTCTACCACCTTGGGTGGTGGTGGTGTATTAAGCCCATGTATTTCTTCAATAGGAGGTAAATTTTTAACATCATCAGCTTTAATACCTTTTTCCTTCATAGATTTCTTTGCCTCTTGCATATCTTCAGGACTGAGATATAATATACCCCTCTTCTTCATAATGGGTTTGGGTGATGGTTATGGAAGAGTCCAATCATCATAATTTTTTTATATATTATTCAACAATTCTTGAACTTGCCCAATAGTTCGTTCCCTGAAAACACAACCAACACAACCATCTAGGAAATCCCTAGAAGCATCGGTTAGTCCATTATAGAAGATATCAAGTATTTCATTTTTCTTAAGAGGATGATCAGGCAAAGCATTAAGTAACTGGCAAAGCCTCCCCCAAGCTTGTGGGAGACTCTCTTCTTTAATTTGCACAAAGTTAAATATTTCCTGTAAGGCAGGTTGTTTCTTATGAGCAGGAAAATATTTTTCAGGGAAGTAATAAATCATATCCTGGGGACTACGCACACAACTAGGAGCAAGAGTATTGTACCAAGCTTTAGCATCACCTTTTAATGAGAACGGAAATAATTTGAGAATAAAGTAATAGCGAGTCTTCTCATCATGAGTAAAAAGGGTGGCTATGTCATTCAACTTAGTACACAACAGTTTCAGTTTCATAATCATGGAAAGGATCGGATTCAACCAAAGTAATTAACTCTAGGTCGACAGAGAATTCATAATCCTTATCATCAATAAAGATAGGTGAAGTAGCAAACTTAGGATCATATTTCATTCTAGCATTCAGAGATTTTTCTTTATACTTGCATAATAATTTCTCTAGATCATCTCTATCCTCACAAGCAAGAATATCTCTAGTTGTCTCCTCATTCATAACATAACCTTCCGGTACCTTAGGCAATTCATATCTAGGAAGGCTAGTTCTAGCAGGTGTTTCAGGAGTTTCACTTTCAAGCTCATCATCAGATTCAACAACATCATGTTGTATTACTCTAGCAATTTGTTCATCAAGAAAGTCACCAAGTGGCACATCATTATCATCAAGCAAGGTACTAGCATCATCATAAGTATCATTCATAGCAGAAGTGGCATCATCAATAACTTGCGACATATCAGGATTAATAGCATGTGGTGGTGTTGCAAGTTTACTTATAACAGAAGGTGAATCTAAAGCAGAACTAGATGGCAGTTCCTTACCTCCCCTCATCTTAGAGGGATAAATCTTAGTCTTAGCATCCTTCAGATTCTTCATAGTGAGAAATTGATAATAATCCCAAGTGACTCAACAAATATAGCTATGCTCCCCAGCAACGGCGCCAGAAAAAGGTCTTGATAACCCACAAGTATAGGGGATAGCAACAGTATAGAGTATTCAACCCAAATTTATAGATTCGACACAAGGGGAGCCAAAGAATATTTGAAGGTATTAGCAGCTGAGTTGTCAATTCAACCACACGTGGAGATTAATTATCTATAGCAACATGATCAGTAGCAAAGTAATATAATAGTTTTGATAATAGTGACCGCAGTAACAGTAACGGTAACAGTGATAGCAGTAGTTTTGTAACAAGTGCGATAGTGATGATAGCAGTAGTAACTTAGCAAGAACAATATAAGATAAATTCGTAGGCATTGGATCGGTGAATTGTTGGATGATATTCATCATGAGACAGTTATAACCTAGGGCGATACGGCACTAGCTCCAGTTCATCAATATAACGTAGGCATGTATTCCGTAAATAGTCATACATGCTTATGGAAAGAACTTGCATGACATCTTTTGTCCTACCCTCCCGTGGCAGCAGGGTCCAATTGGAAACTAAGGGATATTAAGGCCTCCTTTTAATAGAGAACCGGAACAAAGCATTAACACACGGTGAATACATGAACTCCTCAAACTACGGTCATCACAGGGAGTGGTCCCGACTATTGTCACTCCGGGGTTGCCGGATCATAACACGTAGTAGGTGACTATAACTTGCAAGATCGGATCTAGAACATGGATATAACGGTGATAACATAAACGGTTCAGATCTGGAATCATGGCACTCGGGCCCAAAGTGACAAGCATTAAGCATGGCAAAGTCATAGCAACATCAATCTTAGAACATAGTAGATACTAGGGATCATGCCCTAACAAAACTAACTCGATTACATGATGAATCTCATCCAACTCCTCACCGACCAGCGAGCCTACGAAGGAATTACTCACTCCCGGTGGGGAGCATCATGGAATTTGGCGATGGAGAAGGGTTGGTGATGACGAAGAACGAAGATCCCCCTCTCCGGAGCCCCAAACGGACTCCAGATCTGGGATCCCAATGAAGAACAGGAGGTGACGGCGGCTCCGTCTCATGGATCACGATAATTCTTTCTCCCTGATTTCTTTCTGGAAAAATAGGATTTTATAGCGTCTGTTTCAGGGTCTGCGGGGCCACCAGGTGGGGACAACGCACCTGGGCGCGCCAGGAGGGGGGCGCGCCCTGGTGGGTTGTGCCCACCCAGGTGCCCCCCTCTGGTGGATCTTGGCTCCAGAAATTCTTTTTATTGATATAAAAATTCCTCACAAAGTTTCGTTGCATTCCGAGAACTTTTATTTCTGCACAAAAATAACGTCATGATATTTCAGCTGAAAACAGCATCAGTCCGGGGTTAGTTTATTCAAATCATGCAAATTAGAATCCAAAATAAGAGGAAAAGCGTTACGAAAAGTAGATACGTTGGAGACGTATCACTGGAGCAACACGACCATGGCCATGGCATGGCCGCTCGCAGGCGGGAGCTCGATCGGGACGACAACAACGGAGCTCAAGGGGCTCGTCACCGGCTAGATCCAGGCAGAGAACGGTGGGACTCGGGAGGTGCAGGGAACGGCAGCTCCGTCGTCACAGCGAAGAGGATCGATGTAGGGACCCAGCTCATGCGGTCCGTCGCTATTTTTCGGTTCACTTCTGTCCGTTCGAGACCCATTTCTTGCCCGTAATTGGTTCAGGTTTGGGTCGGGACGGACAACAAATGGACAACTGTTTGGGTACTCCTGTTGGGCCAAGTTTTTTGTCTAGATGACCCAAAAAGGACAAAATGGGTTCCCGCATTTGGGTTGGCCTAAGAACTTCAGAAAAAAAGAATGAACTCTCAAGAATTTCGTGCTATAGGTACCCTACACATCCACCCCATCCCTCCTTCCCCGAAGCGCTCAGCAGTAAAAATTCTAAGAAAAAAGGTTCTAATTGTTCAGGGAAAACAGGAATCCAACAAGAAAGAGTTGCCCACACTAGTGAAAATCCTAGTACAATGGTTGTGAGACACTTTTTTCTAGATTTGTATGATACTCTTGTGTGGCTCTTTGGTTAGACAAGTTGTGTCGTGTGTTGTAGGCAATTTCTCTAATGCCTGCAGGCAACTTCTATTTTTTGAAAAAAGAAAATCATCAGTAGGATAATGTTTTGGGTTGTTTTTTGCTTGGTAAGTTGTGCTTGCGGTGTAGGCAAAGTTTGTGAGTTAAAACCTATTTATGTAGCCAGCTTGTTAGTTTGGTGCCAAAACAAGGAAAATGGGAAATCAAAAGCAAGTCTTCCAATGATGTAGGCAATTTGCATATAAGTTTCCAGCAACTCCCTTTTTTTGCTGAACAAAAAAGCTAACAGCCACCTACTAGGGATGCATAAAAACATGTTGGGAAAAGCTCTGGGGTTGTGCGAATTTTACCTGAAAGTTGTTGGTGAATTTTTTTGCTTGCGAGAAAGGGGGCCAGAAAGCACGTATTCCTTTGATGTACGCAATTTGCATGTAAGTTTCAGGCAACTCCCTCTATTTGTTGGAACAAAAAAGCTAACAGCCATCTACTGGGGAGGCTGAAAAAACTAGTTAGAAAGCTATTGGGATGTGTGAAATTTACCTGGAAGTGGCTGGCAAAGCTTCTTGCTTGCAAAGAGGGAAAAATAAAACAAGTCCTGCTGGGATGTACACAAAATGCATATAAGTTTGAGGCAACTCCTCTTTTTTTCCTGAAACTGAAAAATTGGATAGCTTTGTGCGAAGCTTACCTGGAAGTGGATGTTGAAGCTTCTTTCTTGAGCATGTGCACAAAACCTCGAAAACTTTGCTTTGACATCATTTTAGAATTTAGTGAGGCCCTACAAGCAAAACAAACACTCTGTTTAGGCAAGAATATCTACGAAAGCATATTTATGAAACTTAGGTGCTTAGGATAGTGTTCTGAGCAATGGTATTGGTTTTCTCCAGTAGGTACTAGTTAAATATTCAAAATATGGTAGGATAGGATAGTCGTTGTAGTAGCAGTAATAGCAACCGTACAAAATGACTTAGAATCTTAAATGCCTCTGCATCTCGTGTCCCTTGCTCCCTCTCCAGTTATATTGTGTGGAACATCAAGTTGTGATGTGTCCCCTGGGCAAATACATCAGTGGTTAAAGGCAAGTTGTGCTCTGATCTAAGCAAATTGCATAGTATATCCAGGCAACTCGAGGTTTTGTTTACAAAAAAGGATTGAAAGGTAGAACCTCGTACTGGGTTTGTAAGCAACTTCTATAGATTCTGCAGCCAACTCATTAGCTTGCCAGCCGAAGAAAAATAAATAGTGAAAGTCAGGAGCAACTACTACTTGGTTTGTAGGCAATTTGCCTACAAGTTTCAGACAATAAATATGGACCTATATTGTGTGGAACATCAAGTTGTGTTGTGTCCACTGCACAAATGCTTTTGTTGTTGCAGGCAAGTTGTGCTCCAATCTAAGCAAATTGCATACTATATCCAGGCAAACCAGGTTCTATTTAGGAAAGGGATTAAAATGTAGCAACTCATACTTGGCTTGCCGACAATTTCCATAGATTCTACAGCCAACTCATTAGCTTGCTTGCCAAAGAAAATAAAATAGTGGATACAAACTGCATGTCGACCCATTGAGCAAGTCCAATAGCAGAAATGAGGTACTTATAAAAAAAATCATGCAAGTTTGAGCAAGTCCAATAGAAGAAATGAGTCTAATAGCTCAATATAAATCTGCTTTATTATATGCCGTAATCACTTGGACACAGATAAGTAAATATCTATCAAGTTTTCATACATGACACATGTTCTTTATAATGGCTAGAATGAATTGGAATGGTAACGAAACAACAGATTACTTCATTACTTCATAATGCAGTCTCTTTTTTGTCATGTGTTACATGAAAAATCATAGTACAGTTACCATCATACTATGAAGTGCCCATTTAAGAGAGTCTATACTTGCTATTATCATCTATACCTACTAATAAAAGAAATAGGTATTCTTAGTCCGTTATGCTATTTGTAGAAAACCTCCTGATGTTTCTGACATTAAACCCGCAGTACATATCAAATGTTTTTTAAAATACTCATATCTTTTAAAACGTAACTCCAAATTTAACATATTATATATGAAATTTGATTAGAAAAATATGTAGAATCTAAATATGATGTTATTTTACCTGTTAATAATTTAAAAAATATAATCTAGGCTGCAATGTTAATCAACAATGCATTATCCGTCTTTTTTCATACCGGTACTGATTCAGATTGGGGATGAATACCTCAACAAAATCAGGATTGGACATCAAATTGAAGATAAATTTGTTAGAGACACCAATAAATAAGGACATGAATGACAAGAAATAAAAGGACCAAACAAAGATGGGATGTCCGCTATAAAATAAATAAAAGAGAAAATGCAGAGGAGATCCGATAAAGATGAGATGTTGCGCTATTCTCCTATATATAATAAGAAAAAAAATAGGAAATGCATGAAACAAGTAAAAAGAAGGCATGCATGACAAAAAATAAAATAAAAGACAAGTTTGATAAGAAATAAATAGTGATGAAATAGGGACCAATACCTATGACATGTATGACAATAAATAGTGACGAAATAGGGGCGCAAGTACCTGCATCAACATGAGACCATAAAAAATGTTCTTTTCCTGACAAAAAAATTCTCTTTTTATGATTAAAAATTCTGTATCTTTTTAACAACTTTTTTAACTCTTCATGTATTTAAGAAATAGCTACAAATTCTCAGATTATAGAACTTTTTGTAATTTAAGAGCGTGTGGTATTTTTTCTCCCATTGCAACGCACGGGCCTTTTTGCTAGTCTCTCCTAACTATCACAACAGATCAACCCAAGCTACAATGCAATCATCACGCATAGGGGAAGCACAACTGCAAAAGGAGGAAGGAGAGAGAGAAAACACTTTCAAATTGCAGCCATCACTAGCAACACTTCAAGAGAAAGGCACTAGCACCATCATCCACCTGCTACCTCGATGCAATTTTTCTGCTCCAGTCCAAGCTACAGCCAGCACCTGTACACGGTCACAAAGTAGAACTTCAAACATCGTAGATGGGGCAGCAAGAGATAGAAGTAGGGAGAAAGACGTGGACCAACAGCTAGCAGCAGGAGGACGAGGCCATCCCGGATGCGGCCGGCGGCGAGATGCTGGAGAGGAAGAGGCCCGCTGCACGGTGTGGGGGCCAGCGACCCTGAATGAGGAGCGCGGGGCGGTGCGCGCTCGACTTCCTCGTGGAGATGGGTGCGCGCTCGCCTAGCTTCGGAGGACACCAATGCGGCCAACACGGACACGCCCTTGTCGCGGGAGGCCGAGCGCAGGTCGCCGGAGTCGAGCATCGCGGCGACCGCGGAGACGACGGCGGCAGGGGGCCGACGGATTCGGCAAGCGAGTCCAGCACCGCGGCTCTGGAGATGGCCGAGCCAAGTCGGAGGCGGGAGAGTAGGCTGTAGGATCCGCCACCTTGGCCCCCGACTTCGGCTGGGGAGACGAGCAGGCGCTCGCGGAGTGCGGCGCGGCCGGGGCCGCGGATCGACGAACGCAACGGTGGATTTGGGAGAAGAAACTGTGGTGCGCTTGTGGATGGGGGAGCGTGGGTTTGGGTGGGGGCCACTACCGATGTCTGTCGTTCGTTCGTGTTTCGCTTCGCTGTAACCCGACCGTGGAACACCTGGCGATCGTGATCCCGATCAGACGGCCTGGAAGGGTGTGTGCTCAAGACCTCTAATTTAGGAAAACAAATAGCCCAAAGTATTTATCGTTCTCATTTCTCATGGAGCAACACACAGGCTACATCCAGGACATGAAGCAAGCGGGCAGATCAAACCATTTCCCCAAAGGATCCTTGTAGTTTACACCATGATGTTACAATTTGAACCACACATTATGTGTGCAGTTCACCACAGTTGCCTTGATGGCTATAACTCGCAGCTAGCGAGCGCCAACGCCTCACTTGCCGGGAACAAAGTTTGTGGCAAACGCCCATGCGTTGTTGTTGACAGGGTCGGAGAGGTGGTCGGCGAGGTTCTCGAGTGGGCCGTTGCCGGTGACGATGGCCTACACGAAAAAGCCAAACATAGAGAACATGGCAAGGCGACCGTTATTGACTTCCTTCACCTTCAGCTCCGCGAATGCCTCTGGATCGTCGGCCAAGCCCAATGGGTCGAATCTGCCCCCGGGGTAGAGTGGGTCGACTATCTCACCAAGTGGGCCGCCGGCGACGCGGTACCCCTCAACGGCGCCCATGAGCACGACTTGGCATGCCCAGATAGCAAGGATAATCTAGGCATGCACGAGGCTGGGGTTGCCGAGGTAGTCAAGGCCACCCTCGCTGAAGATCTGGGAACCGACCTTGAACCATACGGCCTCGCCGAACTTGACGCCGTTGCGTGCAAAAAGCTCAGGGAAGACGCATCCGAGCGCACCGAGCATGGCCCACCGGCAGTGGATCACCTCGTGCTCCCGGTTCTTGGCAAAGGTCTCGGGGTCGGCTGAGAGCCCAGCGGTGTCCCATCCGTAGTCGCCGGGGAACTCACCCGTCAAGTAGCTCGGGGGGTCGCCGGAAAGCAGGCCGAGGTAGAGCACACGATCGGCACCGAACCACAGGCTGCCTGATGAAACCTGCTTGGCCTTTGCAGCGGTCTTGCGCATAGTGACACGGGCCTCACCAAAGAGAGCTGATGAAGCCACGTTCTTCACTGACTTGCCGGCGAAGGTCGAGGAGAGGGATATGGTGGTAGTCGCCATTGCGCTGCTAAGGCGGGAGGTGTATTGTGTGTTCTCCAAACAGTGTAATTGGATGATGGATCACATGTTGATTCTCACATCATCAGCTCACGGTCTGCATGCAACGTGACAGTAAATTTGTCTCTGATGAAGTAGGTAGCGCAAGTGTCGTGACTCGTCAAGAAAGTGTTGGCAATTTTAGGCCATACGATGATTTTTTTATTATACTTTCTTTGCTGGTGAACTAAACAGGAAAGCCTCAACATCTGCGAATACACCATGTAAAAATAAAAGTTCGCCTCTTTTATTCCTACTAGAATAAAGACATTACCAAAATTAGCCATGTCTTGAAAAACAAGATCATGTTAAGTGTGAATTTTTAACTAAAGAGTAAATAACACCAAAGGTAAACACAAACTTGCCCACAGAGAGCATCAATTGCCACAACGTTATTTTGGCATCTTAGAGCATCTCTAACTGAATTATCAAAAACGCTTAACTCTTTAAAGGATTTCATTTTGAGGAGTTAAGCCGTAGCTAACCAAACCCTCACACAGTTAACTCAAAAATTTAAGAAGCCTCAAAAGTTTCCCAATTAGCATAAATTTGAGCGCCTCGAAGTTTTAGCAAAAGATTCTCATTGCTCCTCTTCCCGCCTCTGCCACCGCAGGCACCGGACGCCCCAGTTGCACCGGGAATGGAACGGCCCACCACCTCCGCACCACCGGTTACCCCTCCCACCAGCGTTACACCGCCAACATAGATGAATGCGGCAAGGATATGGCTCGGAACAAACACCACCAAGCTCTCTGTCGCGCTGTCCACGAAGATTGGCTACAAGGCCACGCCGTCTACAAAGATAATCGGCCGCCCTTCAGTTGATTCTCCCAACGGCAAGTGGATGAAGAAGCTAGCGCTGGCTGGCAAGGCCCTTGATAAGGTGGCAACAAAGAAGAGGAATAAGTCATCTACTTTGTAGTCATTGGGGAATCAGAGTGGCCGGGGAACGGTGGTGGTGGCTCCATCCCAATCGCCCACGCTGCTGCAAGAGGAGGTTGGGGCGGAGGGAGTCGTCGTGGGGTTCCGATTGTTAGTGCCGTTGTCGCCATAGATGGGGAGAGCAGAGAAGTCGCTCTCGAACCGTTGCCTTTGCATCCGCACGAGAACCACACAGACGCTCATCATCCCCAACTGCCTAATGGGCCGGTCCCTTAGGCCTAATAGTCCAATCAACCAGTATACTATGTTTCGGCCGCCAGAGTAGTGTCCCCTTAGGACAACCGGCATACGAAACATAAAGGAGGCACCCAGATCAGATCGGATGGCCAGAAACGGCCTGATCAGAAAAATGAACGGTCCAGACGTCTGAAGACGTGAGAGGCTAGGGATTAGGCTCAGTTTTACTGTCCTAAATAAATTCCAACTAAAAATAAGAATAATTAGCCCTAAGAGTTACTTTTTGTGTACCAAATTATGTCATCCACTACACAGACAACGATTGAAAGTCCATCTACTAGACAACCATGGGTACCGGCCCATCATGGCGAAGCTGGCTGCATGCAACTGCCAAAGCTATGTATCTTCCTTACTGATTCCTATTAAGAATCACCAATGGGCGGGCGCTAGGAGGCCTGCCCAACATTATAGCGCGGCGCGTGTTTGTTTGTTTTCTTTCGGGTTTCCACTGTTTGTAGGTCGTTTTCCTCAAGTTTTCTATGGGGTTTTTTGGTTTTTGGTTTCCCTTTCCTTTTTTTGTCTTTTCATCTGTTTTTTCCTTTTTCCCTTTTTAATTTTGTTTCTTTTTTCTTGGTTTTCCTTGTTACTTTCTTGTTTTTTTTCTTTCTCCGGGTTTCACCGAGTTTCTCTGATTTTTTTGGTTTTCCCCTTCTTTTCCTTTTTCTTTTTCCAACACGTGTCTACATTTTTCATATACAGTGTATATTTTTTATATACATTAGGAATATTGTTCTACACATGTTTAACATTTTTCCAATACATAATTAACATTATTTTAATATATGTTTTGATGTCTAATTTTTTTCATACACGTTGTACACTTTTCATTTATACATCTAAAACAATTCTTTATAAATGTTTCACATTTTCAAATACATGTTTAACATTTAAAAAAAATCATGTTTTGAAATTTTTTTATGAATACATGTTAAATATTTTTTATATACATGTTGGATTTTTTTAATGATAAACCTTTTTCCTTAATTATGTAAACATTTTTTTACATTGTGCAAACATTATTTTTTGAAAATGTCACAAACACATTTATGGAACTTTTAAACATTTTTCTAAATGTAGCAAGCATTTTTTTAATGACCAATCATTCTTTTTTAATAACACGTACATTTTGAACAATGTATAAACATTTCTATACACGTTTTTCATATTCCAAATACAAGGTTAACCTTTTTTTTAAATTTTACATAATGTATTTTTGTAATATATATATTTTTTGAAAATTTCGAAATATAAAAAAAATTAAGAAAATAAGGCAGAAAAAGAAAGAAACGAAAACAAAATGTGAATAAAAAACCGAAGCGAAAACACGACATGACAGTACCATGATGATTGGACGCGGTTACTGGGCCGGGCCAATACCTGCTGTCTGCAGGCGAGCCGTGGACCGTGGTAGGACTCGCAGCTGGGCATCCTGAAAAGCCGTGGTAGTTCCTTCGCCCTTCAGGTTCAGGCTTCAAAGACTAGTCATCAAGTGTAAAATAAAATAAAATATTAGGGTTCCTACCGCCGCGGGCCCTCCGCCGCGCAGCGCCGCCATCACTGCCGTCTCTCTGCCGCGGAGCGCCTAGCCGGCCGAATCCTCCGCTGCCCCGCCGCCCCGCCGCCGGTACAGCAGACGAGCATCGCCTCCCTCCGTCGAGCAGCCGCTCCCACCAGCAGCGCCTCCCTCCCTGGAGCAGCCGCTCCCGCCCAGCAACGCCGCCACCGCCCGGAGCTACGCGGGCGACCAGTCCATAGGCAGGTAGCCACCACTCCTTCGTCCTCCCTCCTTGCCCCCTCTTCCCTCACCCCCCTCTCCTTCCTCTTGCATACTCTGTCTGTTCAAATTTTGTTTTCCTGATTTTTGTATGGGATGACTACTTGCTGTAGATTGGATATTGTGAGTATAATGATGACTATCTCTTGATGAGTGCTTGCTGCATGATTTTTCCAGTGCATGTTCAAGTTTACTTACATGTGAAAGGATTTTGCTTGGAAGGTGTTTGTGATGATGCTTGTAGGGGCAAATGTTTACAAATTGTAGTTTGATTTTTTTTTCACATGAGCAAATGTTTTGGTTTGAACATGTTAGCTGTGAAACTTCAATGAATGACGATATATGAAAAGGAAAAGATTAAGTTGTTTTATCTGCACCGTATTGACCTCAAACCAAAGCTTAGCAGTTACATGCGATTCGAGAGAGTAGGAGCTTTTTCTTGGTTATACTGGCCGAAATTAGTCAACACATTACTACTAGTGGTATTGTTGGCATGATAGATGTTCCAAATATTGTTTATGATTGGGAATATAGTGGTACTGTCACACTGTGTTGTTGATTTTAGCAGTCAGACCTAAAATATTTCCATTTAAAGTGACTGTTTCTCCTTTTGCGTGTTAGCTGATTGATCTTCAGGTTCCACCTTCCATGTTATGCCATGCTGGCTCATGACTTGTTCATTGATCTGTCTGGCTGACAATATTTATCTGCCATTGGCAGATTTCCGCTCTTTGGTTGGCAATGGTCCGAATGGAGGTCAAACTAGCATTCCCCCAGGACAGACCGCCACTTTCCATCATTTCGGCTGCTAAGATTGCAGGTGTTTCCGTAATCATTGATCCGACCCTTGCGTCAGGTTCAGTGCCCACACTACACTTCAGTTCTGGGTAAGTGATCAGTGTTCAATTATACTACTTATTTTGGGACGGAGGGAGTACCTTTTAGGTTCCCTCCCTCTCTCTGATTAACTACCACATTTCCTTTATTTTATACAAGAACTGTGGACACTTTATTACCATGATATATGTTTGAATAGGTTTTTTTTTTCTGAAGAGCCATATGTTTGAATAGTTACTGTAGTTGACTCTGAAGATTACCTCTTATTTTAATCTCCTCATCCTAATATTCCTAAAATTGTGTGGATGGCACTCACGACTATTAGAACATTATGTGTCAACCAAAACAGTTTTATTTGTGAAACATGGCAGTATTTTTGTATGGTATTTTGTCGTGTGTCAGTAAATCTATCATGATTCTGTGCAGGAATTTTATACATGGTGTCAACACAATTCTCCGGTACATTGCACGTGCTGCATCTGTTTCCAGCTTCTATGGCCAGGACGATATTCAGGCAGCACAAGTATGTTCGGGTTTTACGGTGTTTGTCATTGTTTTTCACTATCATCTCACTATGTCCTGAGTTGCTATTGCTTGCAAATCTGTAGATTGACCAATGGCTCGAGTACGCACCACTCATTCTCTCAGGCTCTGAATTTGAAGCTGCGTGCTCATTTCTTGATGGATACTTGGCAACTCGAACCTTTTTGGTTGGTTATGGCCTATCAATTGCTGACATTGTCGTGTGGTCAAATCTGACAGGTAATTATTACCTGGCTTCTTTCATCGTTGAGTAATTTATTGGTCTCTCCCTCTCTCTATGTCTTGACTTAGACGTCACAACTCTTTTCTTCAGGAACTGGTCAACGATGGGAAAGTCTAAGGAGGTCAAAGAAATATCAAAGCCTTGTGCGCTGGTTTAACAGTGTAGCTGCAGGCTATGGAGATGCACTGGATGAAGTTACATCTGCTTATGTTGGCAAGCGAGGAATTGGCAAATCTCCTGCGCCAAGTTTGAAAGAAAAGATGCCCGGTTTGAAGGAGAACACGTCAGGTCATGAAATAGATCTCCCAGGTGCAAAAGTTGGGGAGGTTTGTGTTCGTTTTGCCCCAGAGCCTAGCGGGTATCTCCACATTGGTCATGCAAAGGCTGCACTGTTGAACAAGTATTTTGCAGAGAGATATAAAGGGCGTCTAATAGTTCGATTTGATGACACAAATCCTTCTAAGGAAAGCAATGAATTTGTGGAGAATGTCCTGAAAGATATTGAGACACTTGGGGTTAAATACGATGTAGTTACATACACATCGGATTATTTCCCAAAGCTAATGGAAATGGCTGAAAGTTTGATTAAACAGGGAAAGGCATATATTGATGATACACCCAAGGAGCAAATGAGGAGTGAAAGGATGGATGGTGTGGAATCTAAACGTAGGAACAGTACTGTTGAGGAGAACTTGTCGTTGTGGAAAGAGATGGTTAATGGCACCAGAAGGGGTACTCAGTGCTGTGTACGTGGTAAACTTGACATGCAGGACCCAAACAAATCACTTCGAGATCCTGTGTACTACCGTTGCAACCCTGATCCCCATCATCGTGTGGGCTCAAAATACAAGGTCTATCCAACATATGACTTTGCTTGTCCATTTGTTGATGCACTGGAAGGAGTCACTCATGCTCTTCGTTCAAGTGAATACCATGATCGGAATGCACAGTACTATCGTATCCTTCAAGACATGGGCCTGCGGAGGGTAGAAATCTATGAGTTCAGCAGGCTGAATATGGTTTATACCGTTCTTAGCAAGCGCAAGCTTCTGTGGTTCGTCCAAAACAAGATGGTGGAGGACTGGACCGACGCACGCTTTCCCACTGTACAAGGCATAGTGCGTCGTGGCTTGAAGATTGAAGCACTGATCCAGTTTATACTGGAACAGGTAATTTCTAACGAGTTGCTCTTTTATGATCTTGTAATTATATGTATATTTGGGTAGCTAAGTTATTAACTCCCTTTTTCTTTTTTGTATTTTCTATTTGTGAAGGGTGCTTCAAAAAATCTGAATCTTATGGAGTGGGATAAACTCTGGACAATCAACAAGAAGATAGTTGATCCAATTTGTGGAAGGCATACTGCTGTGCTGAAAGAAAAATGTGTGCTTCTCACACTTGCTAACGGTCCAGAGGAACCATTTGTTCGAATCTTACCACGACACAAGAAATACGAGGGTGCTGGGAAGAAGGCTACAACGTTCGCCAACAGAATTTGGCTAGAGTATGCTGATGCATCAGTCATTAGCGTGGGTGAGGAAGTCACTTTGATGGACTGGGGAAATGCTATCATTAGAGAAATCAAGACAGATAATGGAACAATCACTCAACTAGTTGGTGAACTCCATCTTGAAGGGTCAGTGAAGATGACAAAGCTGAAACTAACATGGCTATCAGACATTGAAGACCTTGTGTCTCTCTCTTTGGTAGATTTTGACTACCTAATTAATAAAAAGAAGGTAAGAAATCATGTTCTAAGTTCATGTTGGTAGGCATGCAATCACATGGGCGCCAGAACCATATTCTTACACTACATATGTGCTACATTATTTATCGTTCTAGTGGTATGAATGCTTTTTCAGTTGGACTAGCTATTAGATACTTCTGTGGTACAGTTCAACTATGCGTGGTTTGGCCAACTTATCTGTCCTCAACAGTCAACAGCTTGAGACTTTCGATGAATTGGTTGGTCCTTGGCAACCTATCTAGCACCTTTACTAGTGTTGGAGCTAACAAATAATCTGTTCCACTCTACTAGTGTTGAAAGCTGATGTAGATGATATTTACTCACTCCGTTTCTAAATATAAGCCCTTTTAGAGATTCCAATGTGGACTACATACGGAGCAAAATGAGTGAATCTACACTCTAAAATATGTCTATATACATCCACATGTAGTATTGAAATCTCTAAAAAGTCTTATATTTAGAAACGGAGGGAGTAGTTTTCTTCTTTTTATATGTATGTGATGATGTTTCCTTGGATCTGTTCGATCATTGTGTCCATGTCTCAGTCCATCATTAAGTGGTATCTACATGTACTTTAGATCCTAATATCTAGCACTCTTTGCAGCTGGAAGAAGACGAGGACTTCCTTGACAATCTCAACCCTTGCACTCGCCGAGAAGCTTTAGCTCTTGGAGACCCAAACATGCGGAACGTCAAGAAAGGAGAAGTTATACAGCTCGAAAGGAAAGGGTACTACAGGTGTGATGTTCCATTTGTCCGGTCGTCCAAACCAATTGTGCTTTTTGCCATCCCAGATGGCCGACAGAAGTCCACGTTGATTGTTACTGGAGCCTAGCTTCTACAAACGATGTTGCTTGAATTGCGGTGCCTTTTTGGGCATTAATGTTGCAGCCTTATTGGTATCAAACTGGTGTTGCAATGGCTGAAACTTGGAACTTCAGATTTTGGTTCTTCAGTGTCTCGGACTCGGTTATTCAGTATCAGTCATGTATTCCTTTTGCATGTTTGAGTGTATGCCAACTGCTACCAGGATCTGTGGATTGTGGAACAAATATCAAGATAGGAATTGGCTGATCGATTCCGTATCTGTGGTAAATACCATGCCTGAACACTAAAGAATGTTCCTGTTTAAATATTACTGTACTTTTTTATTTTATCTGTATTGCAGTCCTTTTGGGAGTGAACTCAGTTCTGTTCTTGTCATGTACTCCCTCCGTCCGAAAATACCTGTCATCAAAACGGATAAAAGGGGACGTAGCTAGATGTATTTTAGTTCTAGATACATCTTTTTTTTATTCATTTTGATGACAAGTATTTTTGGACAGAGGGAGTATCAGATGAAACACTGGTTGATCTGCTGTGTTCTGCAACACGATAAACTTTATGCTAATAAAAATAAATGAAAGGTACATAAGTACTCGTATATAGCAAAAAAAAGAAGAAGGCTTATTGTCTGTAGAACATGACAAGTACATTTTCATGTTTCAGAAGAAGGCGCTGCACCACCATTATCATTGATCAGCATTTGCCTCTGTTTTATCTCACAAACCCGCAAGCAACAAATGAGGCACATTAGCACACAAAATCCCGCCCTTGTACTTCTAAACGGAGCACAACCTAGTAATTTGCCGTAGCAGGAGAATATCTCAAAGAGAGTTTAGCAAGGATACTAGAAAATCAAATAACTAATCAAACATTGCCAGAAAGGGTTGATGGCAAAGACCAGTGACACAGACGAAAATGCATTGCCCATAAGAAAAATGCAGGAAGAGGATACATACATTACCCCCAAAAATCACTAGAGTAGATTGGAGAAGAATGGCCTCACTACGGGCTCATTTTCACCTATCTGGAGGCCGTGAGGCTGGGCGTGATCACCACAAGCTAATGTTTTATGCAAATTTTGATTTTTTTTTTGTTTGTGAACAGTATGTACGGCAATGTACCGAATTTTTTGTTTTTTGTTGCTGCATTATATATTTGTGGGAGCTTAAATGTAACATCCTTAAAAAACATTTAGATGTGAATTAGACAAACTGTACAGATTAATGTACCGAATCATGCGCACCGGTCAGCAAACCATACGTGACGTGTCATCAAATACTCTACATCCTTTTATCTCGCACAAAAAAATAAATCCTTATCCTAATCACGATCCGGTCTAGCAGTAGTAGCTATTCAACAGGATTAATTTGTTAGCTCCAACAAACAAACTGGAGTTAGTATACTTTTCCTAACCATGCATTATCCAACCAGCTGCGGCTATAAATACTCGCCCTTCCGCATGCAGCCACCTCCTCCATCTCATTCATTCCCATCAATGCCATCATCCTGCTCCTACTCCTAGCAGGCTAGCCCTACCTACGTACGCAAGTCCCACCGATCCATCCACGACCACGATGGTGCAGCGCACGTTCCCCGCCGAGGCCATGTCCATGGACCTGTCCCCGAAGAAGCCCGCCAAGGCCTACGGCGGCGACGGCGGCGCCTACTACGACTGGGCCCCCGCCGACCTGCCCATGCTCGGCGCGGCCTCCATCGGCGCCGCCAAGCTGCACCTCGCCGCCGGCGGCCTCTCCCTCCCCAGCTACTCCGACTCGGCCAAGGTCGCCTACGTCCTCCAGGGCGCCGGCGCCTGCGGGGTCGTCCTCCCGGAGGCCGCCAGGGAGAAGGTGATCCCCGTCAAGGAGGGCGACGCCCTCGCGCTCCCCTTCGGCGCCGTCACCTGGTGGCACAACGCCGCCGACGCCGCCGCGGGCGAGCTCGTGGTGCTCTTCCTCGGCGACACCTCCAAGGGCCACCGCCCCGGCCGCTTCACCAACTTCCAGCTCACCGGCGCCTCCGGCATCTTCACCGGCTTCTCCACCGAGTTCGTGGCGCGCGCGTGGGACCTCGACCAGGAGTCCGCGGCGAAGCTCGTCTCCACCCAGCCCGGCTCGGGCATCGTCAAGCTCGCCGACGGCCACAGGATGCCGGCGCCGCGCGCCGAGGACCGCGACGGCATGGTGCTCAACTGCCTGGAGGCGCCGCTGGACGTGGACATCAAGGGCGGCGGCCGCGTGGTGGTGCTCAACACGGCCAACCTGCCGCTGGTCAAGGAGGTGGGGCTCGGCGCCGACCTCGTCAGGATCGACGCCCACTCCATGTGCTCGCCGGGCTTCTCGTGCGACTCGGCGTACCAGGTGACGTACATCGTGCGCGGGAGCGGGCGCGTCCAGGTGGTCGGCATCGACGGCACCCGCGTGCTGGAGACCCGCGCCGAGGGTGGCTGCCTCTTCATCGTGCCCAGGTTCTTCGTCGTCTCCAAGATCGCCGACGACACCGGCATGGAGTGGTTCTCCATCATCACCACCCCCAAGTACGTACATATATACTTCTTCAGTATATTTGCTACGCACAAGCATGTCACGTACTTGCACTATGCCTAGGCTACTGTTACACGTACGCGAGATGCATGCATGTCCGTCAAAAGGCACCGTAGGAGACTTCCACATTTTTAATTTCTAGAACTCTTGAAGCATGTGTATCAGATCTGATAGCATGCACTATTTTTGTTCGGTATATTCTGTTTCAGTATTTAAAAATTGAAGTATGAATTATTTTTAATCTAGCATACACCTATTGGATGCACAATTTGACATGTGTTTTCCCTTTCAGAAATTAATGTTTTCTATATAGTATTAAGTTCATTCAATAGTTATTCACGAAAAAGTTCATTTAATAGTTGTGATTTTCTATCTATTCTTAACATTGCAAACTTGTCTAACTGCATTTTGGTAGTAACAATGTAGATATATACATAAAAATAAAACCACACCTTAACATATACATTTTTCAGGGTTTTTGTATATAACAATTCTTTAGCGAGAGGTCAACGAAATTATTGATATACTTTATGCCCTTTCTTGGGAAAAAGGTTCCTATAAATTTTGAAATCTCACGGCATATGGTCGCACACACAAACTAAGTATTCATCGTAGCTTGTTCTTTTGTCCTAAAGTGAACAAAGGTCAACCTCAACTGCTCACATATATTTTACTGGGCACATCTCGAAATAAATGCATTGTAGAGATAAATGGTACATATACATTCGAGCGTGCATATTGAAGTATATATCAGCCTCTTAATTAATTTTTGTTTTATGTAAAATGCAGCCCAATCTTTAGCCACTTGGCGGGGAGGACTTCGGTGTGGAAGGCTATATCGCCGGCGGTGCTGGAGACGGCCTTCAACACCACTCCTGAGATGGAGAAGATGTTCCGCTCCAAGAGGCTCGACTCCGAGATCTTCTTCGCTCCCAACTAAATCATCATGCAGCTGCTCATCCATCTCCGACTTGGCTAGCCACAAGCATCTTAAATCTAGTTTCTCTCGGACGTGGGTTTAGGAGCGTTTGTCTCTTTTTATTTAGTTAGCAGATGTAATAAGCAGATGGATGCGGCCATGGTTAACTTTAGTTTTATCAAACTCTTTTCGTGAACAATGTGATATGTGCTTTAAACTGCTTAGATAGTATCATTCATGGATAGGTTTTACCACTTGTTGCCAACTTTTCCCCACTATTATTTTTGACTAGTTTGCATCTTCTTGATGATCTCTTTTATGTCACATTCAAATCGTCATTTATTTGTCAGATCTAATGGTGGAAGTTAATCTATAGTAGTCCATCATGCGAGCCATATAAATATGACCAAACATAAGTAATATATGTGTTTTAGGAACGAGACATGGATGACAAGTCCAACAAATTAAGGAGACTCCTTTCATTTGTTCAAGCATGGCAAGATCTGTATATAATAATAACCATTAGATTGAGAAAAAGGGTTTCCCCCCGCTTTGTATTACAAAGCAACCATCTGATACAACCATTAGATTTTGCATGTATACATGCCAACAACAATGGCTTGCGATCACATAATCGTAAGGATTATAGATAAATCATTCGATAGCAGACTCTCGCAAGAGGTGAAGAAGTACAATACAACTGGTCCGATCTTTGTTGACAAACAATCCATATCTACCCATGTCTCGTTGTAACTAAGAAGAGAAAAAGAAGAGTAGTTGGTTGACACTCACAGTAGAACTGTCCGGCTATAATTTTTATTTTATTTTACTTCACTGCGACTTGACAGAGGAAATTCCTTGTTGTTACCTCTCGTGGACTGATAACCTTCGGTCACCCACTTACGCAAAAATTGCGCTTCCTACAAATCCCTCAACTCGAGATCCTGACAATTGGCTACCGACAATATGAGTTGGTCATTGTGATGCACGTTTACGACGATTTTTATGACAAAAAATTTGAACCATCAAGATGATTTGTCAGAGATGTGCAAATTTCTTGTAGTGAGTACCAAATTTAGGAGTCTACGTCCTCATATTTTGTCCATGGACAATGGTATGTCATTCCCTCGAGCTACATCCAAAAACAATCTTAAAGTACTTGTTGCACCGCTAAACGATGATAGGTTTATTCCAAATTCATGTTGGGACATTACCACAAATATTGGTTGCAAAGATGTACCTAAATCATAGTTGTGTTATGTAATGAGAAATAAGATAATGTCTGTAACTTGTGCCCATGTTGAATGAGAATTGGCAGAAGCAATTATGTTTTAATTTTTATTTATGTAACATATCCTACATATGAACCAAGTTTCTATCTCATGGTATCATTTTGTTCGTCATCGTTCTTCAACATTTGGTTACCTCAGTCTTCGTCTTCTTTATCTCTTTGTACATCACGCCAATATGTATTCTGTTGCAATGCACAGGCATCTTATTCGCCTGTGCTCACATAATAACATAAGCAAATTGTAACATAGCACACCACCGACAAGAAACAACTGACATAAATAGTGCTCTTGTCTCATCTCTAGACCGAGATGGAGACAAATAATATTAACATGTCTCCCACTCTACTGAAAAACACGTTTGTTCTTCAAATGATGTGAAAATAAACCATGTCGACATTGGCCGTAAGCGACCAAAACAACCAAGATTATTTTAAGGGTGCCCGAATAGGGACACCCTTTCAGGCCCGACGGCGGTAGCTGATCCATCTGGGCGGCTGCAGGTTGGTAGCCTCCGGCAGGGGCATAATGTCATCATCTTCCTCGCCTATTTCTTTTGATTATGGTTCGTCCCGTTTGCTTTTCCGATCAAGAATGAACGTCAGGTTGGGATCCGACACCATTCTTTCAAACTGTCATCGACATGAAACACAAATTTGCATCAGTGGATATGTAGACACTCCATCTTAGATCTGGGCCATTCGTCTAATAAGTGGTTGAATTGCACATGATATAGCAGTAAAAAAACAAGAAAGCAGCCCGTGCCTCCTCCTCTTCCAAAAAAGTTAGGGTTCGTGCCTCTCGCCGGTACCGCCGCAGATCCGCCACCTTTCCAGTGGCCCTAGGACCATGGGGGCGCGGTGGATGCAAGGACTATGGGAGGGCTCCGTTGTTAGTCATTTCTTTAAGTTTTGTTAGGGTTTGTGTCATGTTCAGGAAGGCGAGACGGCGGCGGCTCCCTGAAGATGGAATAACGATCTCCCCGCCCAGCCCCCGTTCCGGTGATGCATCTACCATCGTTGGTGGACGTGTGGAGGTGTGTCTCCCGGCAGATCTATCCTTAGTGAATTTGCTCGGATCTGGTTGTTCGTCTACGGTTGTGTGTCTTCGGGTTGGATCCTTTCGATCTACGTTATTCTTCATTAGCGGCGGTTGCTGTTCTGGTGCGCTGGTCCTATGGGGCCTTAGCACGACGACTTCCCGACTGTCTACTACAACAAGTTGTGCCTGACTCCGGCGAGGGAAGGGCGATGACAGCGGCGCGCCTTCGGCTCGTTTCAGTTCTTGTAGTCGTCGCTAGATGGTCTAACAAATCTGGATGTAATTTTTATTTTTTCTGATGTTCGTTGTACTGCCATGATGGAAGATAAATAGATCAAAAGTTTTCTCGCAAAAAAAAGGATTGATCCCATTCTAGTCATATTCCACCGAGATTTTCGGAAATCCCAATCACTTCAGATTTAGTTGTTTGAAAAGTGCAGCTTACACTTGGGTAAAACAACAACCGTGTTAAAAAAGTGTAAATTACACTTTCTTTTTAAGTAAGTGTAAATGACACTTTTCACTCTGTTGGACCCCTTAATATAAGGGTATATATTATGCCTAAATTCTAAAAAGTGCAGCTGCACTTTTTAGAGGTCTTGAGCACACACCCTTCCAGGCCGTCTGATCGGGATCACGATCGCCAGGTGTTCCACGGTCGGGTTACAGCGAAGCGAAACACGAACGAACGACAGACATCGGTAGTGGCCCCCACCCAAACCCACGCTCCCCCATCCACAAGCGCACCACAGTTTCTTCTCCCAAATCCACCGTTGCGTTCGTCGATCCGCGGCCCCGGCCGCGCCGCACTCCGCGAGCGCCTGCTCGTCTCCCCAGCCGAAGTCGGGGGCCAAGGTGGCGGATCCTACAGCCTACTCTCCCGCCTCCGACTTGGCTCGGCCATCTCCAGAGCCGCGGTGCTGGACTCGCTTGCCGAATCCGTCGGCCCCCTGCCGCCGTCGTCTCCGCGGTCGCCGCGATGCTCGACTCCGGCGACCTGCGCTCGGCCTCCCGCGACAAGGGCGTGTCCGTGTTGGCCGCATTGGTGTCCTCCGAAGCTAGGCGAGCGCGCACCCATCTCCACGAGGAAGTCGAGCGCGCACCGCCCCGCGCTCCTCATTCAGGGTCGCTGGCCCCCACACCGTGCAGCGGGCCTCTTCCTCTCCAGCATCTCGCCGCCGGCCGCATCCGGGATGGCCTCGTCCTCCTGCTGCTAGCTGTTGGTCCACGTCTTTCTCCCTACTTCTATCTCTTGCTGCCCCATCTACGATGTTTGAAGTTCTACTTTGTGACCGTGTACAGGTGCTGGCTGTAGCTTGGACTGGAGCAGAAAAATTGCATCGAGGTAGCAGGTGGATGATGGTGCTAGTGCCTTTCTCTTGAAGTGTTGCTAGTGATGGCTGCAATTTGAAAGTGTTTTCTCTCTCTCCTTCCTCCTTTTGCAGTTGTGCTTCCCCTATGCGTGATGATTGCATTGTAGCTTGGGTTGATCTGTTGTGATAGTTAGGAGAGACTAGCAAAAAGGCCCGTGCGTTGCAATGGGAGAAAAAATACCACACGCTCTTAAATTACAAAAAGTTCTATAATCTGAGAATTTGTAGCTATTTCTTAAATACATGAAGAGTTAAAAAAGTTGTTAAAAAGATACAGAATTTTTAATCATAAAAAGAGAATTTTTTTGTCAGGAAAAGAACATTTTTTATGGTCTCATGTTGATGCAGGTACTTGCGCCCCTATTTCGTCACTATTTATTGTCATACATGTCATAGGTATTGGTCCCTATTTCATCACTATTTATTTCTTATCAAACTTGTCTTTTATTTTATTTTTTGTCATGCATGCCTTCTTTTTACTTGTTTCATGCATTTCCTATTTTTTTCTTATTATATATAGGAGAATAGCGCAACATCTCATCTTTATCGGATCTCCTCTGCATTTTCTCTTTATTTATTTTATAGCGGACATCCCATCTTTGTTTGGTCCTTTTATTTCTTGTCATTCATGTCCTTATTTATTGGTGTCTCTAACAAATTTATCTTCAATTTGATGTCCAATCCTGATTTTGTTGAGGTATTCATCCCCAATCTGAATCAGTACCGGTATGAAAAAAGACGGATAATGCATTGTTGATTAACATTGCAGCCTAGATTATATTTTTTAAATTATTAACAGGTAAAATAACATCATATTTAGATTCTACATATTTTTCTAATCAAATTTCATATATAATATGTTAAATTTGGAGTTACGTTTTAAAAGATATGAGTATTTTAAAAAACATTTGATATGTACTGCGGGTTTAATGTCAGAAACATCAGGAGGTTTTCTACAAATAGCATAACGGACTAAGAATACCTATTTCTTTTATTAGTAGGTATAGATGATAATAGCAAGTATAGACTCTCTTAAATGGGCACTTCATAGTATGATGGTAACTGTACTATGATTTTTCATGTAACACATGACAAAAAAGAGACTGCATTATGAAGTAATGAAGTAATCTGTTGTTTCGTTACCATTCCAATTCATTCTAGCCATTATAAAGAACATGTGTCATGTATGAAAACTTGATAGATATTTACTTATCTGTGTCCAAGTGATTACGGCATATAATAAAGCAGATTTATATTGAGCTATTAGACTCATTTCTTCTATTGGACTTGCTCAAACTTGCATGATTTTTTTTATAAGTACCTCATTTCTGCTATTGGACTTGCTCAATGGGTCGACATGCAGTTTGTATCCACTATTTTATTTTCTTTGGCAAGCAAGCTAATGAGTTGGCTGTAGAATCTATGGAAATTGTCGGCAAGCCAAGTATGAGTTGCTACATTTTAATCCCTTTCCTAAATAGAACCTGGTTTGCCTGGATATAGTATGCAATTTGCTTAGATTGGAGCACAACTTGCCTGCAACAACAAAAGCATTTGTGCAGTGGACACAACACAACTTGATGTTCCACACAATATAGGTCCATATTTATTGTCTGAAACTTGTAGGCAAATTGCCTACAAACCAAGTAGTAGTTGCTCCTGACTTTCACTATTTATTTTTCTTCGGCTGGCAAGCTAATGAGTTGGCTGCAGAATCTATAGAAGTTGCTTACAAACCCAGTACGAGGTTCTACCTTTCAATCCTTTTTTGTAAACAAAACCTCGAGTTGCCTGGATATACTATGCAATTTGCTTAGATCAGAGCACAACTTGCCTTTAACCACTGATGTATTTTGATACGTCTCTAACGTATCTACTTTTCCAAACACTTTTGCCCTTATTTTGGACTCTAACTTGCATGATTTGAATGGAACTAAGGCCAGGGGGACCACACCCTGTCCACGAGGGTGGGAGGCTGCCTGCCCCCTGGGCGCGCCCCCTGCCTCGTGGGCTCCCTGGAGCTCCACCGACCTCAACTCCAACTCTATATATTCACGTTCGGGGAGAAAAAAAATCAAAGAGAAGGATTCATCGCGTTTTACGATACAGAGCCGCCGCCAAGCCCTAATCTCTCTCGGGAGGGCTGATCTGGAGTCCGTTCGGGGCTCCGGAGAGGGGAATCCGTCGCCATCGTCATCATCAACCATCCTCCATCACCAATTTTATGATGCTCACCGCCGTGCGTGAGTAATTCCATCGTAGGCTTGCTGGACAGTGATGGGTTGGATGAGATTTATCATGTAATTGAGTTAGTTTTGTTAGGGTTTGATCCCTAGTATCCACTATGTTCTGAGATTGATGTTGTTATGACTTTGCTATGCTTAATGCTTGTCACTAGGGCCCGAGTGCCATGATTTCAGATCTGAACCTATTATGTTTTCATGAATATATGTGAGTTCTTGATCCTATCTTGCAAGTCTATAGTCACCTACTATGTGTTATGATCCGGCAACCCCGAAGTGACAATAATCGGGACCACTCCCGGTGATGACCATAGTTTGAGGAGTTCATGTATTCACTATGTGTTAATGCTTTGGTCCGGCACTCTATTAAAAGGAGGCCTTAATATCCCTTAGTTTCCATTAGGACCCCGCTGTCACGGGAGGGTAGGACAAAAGATGTCATGCAAGTTCTTTTCCATAAGCACGTATGACTATATTCCGAATACATGCCTACATTACATTGATGAATTGGAGCTAGTTCTGTGTCATCTATGTTATAACTGTTGCATGAATAATCGCATCCGGCATAATTCTCCATCACCAATCCAATGCCTACGAGCTTTTCACATATTGTTCTTCGCTTATTTACTTTTCCGTTGCTGCTGTTACAATCAGTACAAAACTATCACTGTTACTTTTGCCACCGTTACCGTTATTTCCATACTACTTTGCTACTAAATACTTTGCTGCAGATACTAAGTTATCCAGGTGTGGTTGAATTGACAACTCAACTGCTAATACTTGAGAATATTCTTTGGCTCCCCTTGTGTCGAATCAATAAATTTGGGTTGAATACTCTACCCTCGAAAACTGTTGCGATCCCCTATACTTGTGGGTTATCAAGACTATTTTCTGGCGCTGTTGCCGGGGAGCATAGCTCTATTCTTTGAGTCACTTGGGATTTATATCTGCTGGTCACTATAAAGAACTTGAAAGATGAGTAAACAAAAATTTATCCCTCAACTACGAGGGGAGGTAAGGAACTGCCATCTAGCTCTCCACTTGATTCACCTTCTGTTTTGAGTAAGCTTGCGACACCTAAACCTGCTTCTGCTATTAATTCTGATATGTCGCATGTTATTGATGATGCCACTTCTGCTATGCATGATACTTATGATGAAACTACTTCTATGCTAGATACTACTGTGCCACTTGGTGAATTTCTTGATGAACAACTTGCTAGGGCTAGAGAGAATGAAATTATTGAAACTGATAATATTGATGAAAGTGATGATGAAGATTCTCCCCCTAGATATGAATTGCCTGTTGTGCCTGAGGGTTATGTTATGGATGAAGAAACTGCTAGAGACTTTCTTGCTTGCAATGATAGGAGTGATCTTAATAAATTATTAGCTAAGCTGAAAGAAAAAACTTTGAATGCTAGAATGAAATATGATCCTGCTTATGCTACTTCACCTATATTTGTTACTGATAAGGATTATGAATTCTCTGTCGACCCTGATATAATTACTTTGGTTGAATCTGATCCTTCCTATGTCTATGAATCTAAAACTGTTGTGGCACATCTTACTAAATTAAATGATATAGCCACCCTGTTCACTAATGATGAGAAAACTCGCTACTATTATATCCTTAAGATATTCGTTCTCATTAAAGGGTGATGCTAAGATATGGTTTAATTCTCTTGATCCTGGTTGTGTGTGTAGTCCCCAGGATATGATTTATTACTTCTCTGCTAAATATTTCTCTGCTCATAAGAAACAAGCTGCTGTAAGGGAAATATATAATTTTGTGCAAATTGAAGAAGAGAGTCTCCCACAAGCTTGGGGGAGGCTTCTCCAATTACTTAATGCTTTGCCTGATCATCCTCTCAAGAAAAATGAAATACTTGATATCTTTTATAATGGACTAGCCGACGCTTCCAGAGACCACCTGGATAGTTGTGCTGGTTGTGTTTTCAGGGAAAGAACTGTTGATCAAGCTGAAATTCTATTGAATAATATGTTGACTAATGAAAATAATTGGACACTTCCTGAACCAACTCCTAAGCCAACTCCGAAGAAAAGGGGTATTCTATTTCTCAGTCCTGAAGATATGCAAGAGGCAAAGAAATCTATGAAAGAAAAAGGTATAAAAGCTGAAGATGTTAAGAATTTACCTCCTATTGAAGAAATACATGGTCTTAATTTACCGCCTGTTGAAGAAATACATGGTTTTAATCCATCACCTATTGAATAAACACATGGTCTTGATAACCCGACACAGGTAGTAAAGGTAAATTCTCTCTATAGATATGATAAAGCTGAAATCCCGCCTACTAAATTTGCTAGCCAATGCTTAGATGAGTTTGACAATTTTATTGTTAAACAAGAAAACTTCAATGCTTATTTTGGTAGAGAATTAAAACGCAATACATATAAGATTGAACACTTGAGTGATTATATGTCTAGAGTTAAAGGTGAACTTAAACTCATTAGTAAACATGCTTCTATGGTTACCACTCAAGTAGAACAAGTACTTAAAGCTTAGAATGATTTGCTCAGTGAATTGAATAGTAAGAATAATGACTTTGCTGTTAGAGTTGCAACTAGAGGTAAAGTGACTCAGGAACCTTTGTATCCTGAAGGTCACCCTAAGAGAATTGAGCAGGATTCTCAAAGAAATAATGTTGATGCACCTAGTCCTTCTAAAAAGAAGAAAAAGAAAAATGATAGGACTTTGCATGCTTCTAGTGAACCTGTTGTTGACACACCTAAGAATCCCAATGATATTTCTATCTCTGATGCTGAAACACAATCTGGTGATGAACATGAACCTAGTGATAATGTTAATGATGATGTTCATGTTGATGCTCGACCTAGTAATGACAATGATGTAGAAATTGAACCTGCTATTGATCTTGATAACCCACAATCAAAGAATCAACGTTATGACAAGAGAGACTTTGTTGATAGGAAGCATGGTAAAGAAAGAGAACCATGGGTTCAGAAACCCATGCCTTTTCCTCCCAAACCATCCAAGAAAAAGGATGATGAGGATTTTGAGCGCTTTGCTGAGATGATTAGACCTATCTTTTTGCGTATGTGTTTGACTGATATGCTCAAAATGAATCCTTATGCTAAGTATATGAAAGAAATTGTTACAAATAAGAGAAAGATACCGGAAGCTGAAATTTCCACCATGCTTGCTAATTATACTTTTAAGGGTGGAATACCAAAGAAACTTGGAGATCCAGGAGTACCTACTATACCATGCTCCATTAAAAGAAACTATGTTAGAATTGCTTTATGTGATCTTGGAGCCGGTGTTAGTGTTATGCCTCTCTACTTATATCGTAGGCTTGATTTGAATAAGTTGACACCTACTGAAATATCATTGCAAATGGCCGATAAATCAACTGCTATACCTATCGGTATTTGTGAGGATGTGCCTGTTGTGGTTGCAAACATTACTATTTTAACGGACTTTGTTATTCTTGATATTCCCGAGGACGATAGTATGTCTATTATTCTTGGAAGACCCTTTTTGAATACTGCAGGGGCTGTTATTGATTGCAATAAAGGCAATGTCACTTTTCATGTTAATGGCAATGAGCATACGGTACACTTTCCGAGGAAACAACCTCAAGTCCACAGTATCAATTCTATTGGAAAAATTCCATCGATTACTATTGGTGGTTTTGAATTTCCTCTTCCTACCGTCAAAAAGAGATATGATATTCTTATTGTTGGGGATGTGCATATCCCCGTTGAGGTAACATAGTGTTATTCGAAATTTCTCCGGTTCCATGTTTTTCGGAATGAGTTTGTTAACAAGACTTGATCAACCTTGTTAGTGGATTCCTTTTGATGAGCATGAGATGGATGATGTTAGAAAGCACAACCTTCTGTACCCTCCTTTTACTTTCTGTTATTTAGATTAAATAAAGCAAAAATAGTATATTCTGTCAATTTTCTGATTTATCCGTGCAATAAAAAATACTCCGAAAATAAAAGTTCTCCAAATGCCCCGAAAATGAAATATGATTTTTTTCTAGAAGAAGCGCACGGAATACCGGAAGTGGGCCAGAAGAGCCTCGAGGCCACCACGAGGGTGGGGGCGCGCCCTACCCCCCTGGGCGTGCCCCCTGCCTCGTGGCCGCCTCGGGGACCCCCCTGACTTGTTCCCGACTCCAACACCTCTTATATAACCCCAAACTTCCAGAAAGAAACCTAGTGTTGGAAATATGCCCTAGAGGCAATAATAAAATGGTTATTATTGTATTTCCTTGTTCATGATAATTGTCTATTGTTCATGCTATAATTGTATTAACTGGAAACCGTAATACATGTGTGAATACATAGACCACAACATGTCCCTAGTAAGCCTCTAGTTGACTAGCTCGTTGATCAATAGATGGTTATGGTTTCCTGACCATGGACATTGGATGTCATTGATAACGGGATCACATCATTAGGAGAATGATGTGATGGACAAGACCCAATCCTAAGCATAGCACAAGATCGTGTAGTTCGTTTGCTAGAGCTTTTCTAATGTCAAGTATCATTTCCTTAGACCATGAGATTGCGCAACTCCCGGATGCCGTAGGAGTGCTTTGGGTGTATCAAACGTCACAACGTAACTGGGTGACTGTAAAGGTGCACTACAGGTGTCTCCGAAAGTGTCTGTTGGGTTGGCACGAATCGAGACTGGGATTTGTCACTCCATATGACAGAGAGGTATCTCTGGGCCCACTCGGTAATGCATCATCATAATGAGCTCAATGTGACTAAGGAGTTAGCCACGGGATCATGCGTTATGGAACGAGTAAAGAGACTTGCCGGTAACAAGATTGAACGAGGTATGGGGATACCGACGATCGAATCTCGGGCAAGTAACATACCGATAGACAAAGGGAATTGAATGCGGGATTGATTGAATCCCCGACATCGTGGTTCATCCGATGAGATCATCGTGGAACATGTGGGAGCCAACATGGGTATCCAGATCCCGCTGTTGGTTATTGGCCGGAGAACATCTCAGTCATGTCTGCATGGTTCCCGAACCCGTAGGGTCTACACACTTAAGGTTCGATGACGCTAGAGTTGTTATGGGAAATAGTATGTGGTTACCGAAGGTTGTTCGGAGTCCCAGATGAGATCCCGGACATGACAAGGAACTCCGGAATGGTCCGGAGGTGAAGATCGATATATTGGACGAAGGGTATTGGAGTCCGGAATTGTTTTGGGAGTACCGGGTGACGACCAGCGTGACCGAATGGTGTTTCGGAGGCCCGGCAAGCGTTGGGGGGCCTTATGAGCCAAGGGGAGGGGCACATCAGCCCACTAAGGGTGCTCCCCTCCCACCCCATCTCACATAACATGGAGAGGTGGGGGCACCTCCCCTAGGGCAGCCACCCCTCCCGGCTTGGGGGGCAAGTTTCCTAGGGGTGGGGGCGCCCAAACCCATCTAGGGTTTCCCTTGTGGCCGCCACCCCTCCCCTAGGGAACCCTAGGGCGCCTCCTCCACCCCCTTCCCCCTATATACAGTGAGGGAGAGAGAGGGCAGCGGCACGCCTTCCCCTGGCGTAGCCCTCTCCCTCCCCAACACCTCCTCCTCCTCCGTAGTGCTTGGCGAATCCCTGCCGGAGAACTGCAAGCTCCACCACCACGCCGTCATGTTGCCGGAGCTCTCCCTCAACTTATCCTCTCTCCTTGCTGGATCAAGAAGGAGGAGACGTCCCCGGGCTGTACGTGTGTTGAACGCGGAGGCGCCATTGTTCGGCGCTTAGATCGGAATCAACCGCGATCTGAATCGCTACGAGTACGACTCCTTCATCCGCGTTCTTGTAACGCTTTTGCATCGCGATCTTCAAGGGTATGAAGATGCACTCCCCTCTCTCTCGTTGCTAGTCTCTCCATAGATTGATCTTGGTGATGCGTAGAAATTTTTTAATTTCTGCAACGATCCCCAATAGTGGCATCATGAGCTAGGTCTATGCGTAGATTCTATGCACGAGTAGAACAGAAAGTAGTTGTGGGCGATGATTTGTTCAATTTGCTTGCCGTTACTAGTCTTATCTTGATTCGGCGGCATTGTGGGATGAAGCGGCCTGGACCGACCTTACACGTACACTTACGTGAGACAGGTTCCACCGACTGACATGCACTTGATGCATAAGGTGGCTAGCGGGTGTATGTCTCTCCCACTTTAGTCGGATCAGATTCGATGAAGAGGGTCCTTATGAAGGGTAAATAGAAATTGGCATATCACCGTTGTGGCTTTTGCGTAGGTAAGAAACGTTCTTGCTAGAAACCCATAGCAGCCACGTAAAACATGCAACAACAATTAGAGGACGTCTAACTTGTTTTTGCAGGGTGTGCTATGTGATGTGATATGGCCAAAAGGATGTGACGAATTATATATATATGTGATGTATGAGATTGATCATGTTCTTTAATAGGAATCACGACTTGCATGTCGATGAGTATGACAACCGGCAGGAGCCATAGGAGTTGTCTTAATTTGTTGTATGACCCGCGTGTCAATGGAAAACGCCATGTAATTACTTTACTTTATTGCTAACCATTAGCCATAGTAGTAGAAGTAATAGTTGGCGAGACAACTTCATGAAGACACGGTGATGGAGATCATGATGATGGAGATCATGGTGTCATGCCGGTGACGAAGGTGATCAAGCTGCGCCTCGAAGATGGAGATCAAAAGGCGCAAGATGATATTGGCCATATCATGTCACTTTATGATTTGCATGTGATGTTTGTCATGTTTACATCTTATTTGCTTAGAATGACGGTAGCATAAATAAGATGATCCCTCGCTAAAATTTCAAGAAAGTGTTCCCCCTAACTGTGCACCGTTGCGAAGGTTCGTTGTTTCGAAGCACCACGTGATGATCGGGTGTGATAGATTCTAACGTTCACATACAACGGGTGTAAGCCAGATTTACACATGCGAAACACTTAGGTTGACTTGACGAGCCTAGCATGTACAGACATGGCCTCGGAACACAAGAGACCGAAAGGTCGAACATGAGTCGTATAGTAGATATGATCAACATGAAGATGTTCACCGATGATGACTAGTCCGTCTCACGTGATGACCGGACACGGCCTAGTTGACTCGGATCATGTATCACTTAGATGACTAGAAGGATGTCTATCTAAGTGGGAGTTCATTAAATAATTAGATGAACTTAATTATCATGAACATAGTCAAAAGGTCTTTGCAAATTATGTCGTAGCTTACGCTTTAGTTCTACTGTTTAAGATATGTTCCTAGAGAAAATTTAGTTGAAAGTTGATAGTAGAAATTATGCGGAATGGGTCCGTAAACTGAGGATTATCCTCATTGCTGCGCAGAAGGCTTATGTCCTTAATGCACCGGTCGGTGTGCTAAACCTCGAGCATTGTCTGTAGATGTTGCGAAATATCTGACATACACGCTTTGATGACTACGTGATAGTTCAGTGCGTAATGCTAACGGTTTAGAATTGTGGCACCAAAGACGGTTTTGAAACGTTGCAGAACATATGAGATGTTCCAAAGACTGAAATTGGGATTTCAGACTAGTGCCCACGTCAAGAGGTATGAGACCTATGACAAGTTTCTTAAGCCTGCAAACTAAGGGAGAAAAGCTCAATCGTTGAACATGTGCTCAAATTGTCTGAGTACTACAATCGCTTGAATCGAGTGGGAGTTAATCTTCCAGATGAGATAGTGATGGTTCTCCATAGTCACTGCCACCAAGCTATTAAAGCTTTGTGATGAACTATAACATATCAGGGATAGACATGATGATCCTTGAGCAACTCGCGGTGTTTGACACCGCGAAAGTAGAAATCAAGTAGGAGCATCAATTGTTAATGGTTAGTAAAACCACTAGTTTTAAGAAGGGCAAGGGAAATAAGGGATACTTCATGAAACGGCAAATCAGTTGCTGCTCTAGTGAAGAAACCCAAGGTTGAACCCAAACCCGAGAGTAAGTGCTTCTATAATGATGGGAATGGTCACTGAAGCAGAACTACCCTAGATATTTGGTAGATGAGAAGGCTGGCAAGGTCGACAGAAGTATTTTGAATATACGTTATATTATTGTGTACTTTACTAGTACTCCTAGTAGCACCAGGGTAATAAATACCGGTTCGGTTGCTAAGTGTTAGTAACTCGAAATAAAAGGCTGCGGAGACTAGCTAAAAGTGAGATGGCGATATGTGTTGGAAGTGTTTCCAAGGTTGATATGATCAAACATCGCACGCTACCTCTACCATCGGGATTGGTGTTAAACCTAAATAATTGTTATTTGCTGTTTGCGTTGAGCATAGACATGATTGGATTATGTTTATCGCAATACGGTTATTCATTTAAGGAGAATAATGGTTACTCTGTTTATTTGAATAATACCTTCAATGGTCTTGCACCTAAAATGAATGGTTTATTGAATCTCGATTGTAGTGATACACATGTTCATGCCAAAAGATATAAGATAGTAATGATAGTACCACATACTTGTGGCACTGCCATTTGAGTCATATTGGTATAAAACACATGAAGAAGCTCCATGGTGATGGATCTTTGGACTCACTCATTTTTGAAAAGATTGAGACATGCGAACCATGTCTATAGGTAGATATGCATGAAGAAACTCCATACAGATGGATCGTTTGGACTCACTTGATTTTGAATCACTTGAGACATGCAAATCATACCACATGGGCAAGATGACTGAAAGGCCTCGTTTTCAGTAAGATGGAACAAGAAAGCAACTCGTTGGAAGTGATACATTTTGATGTGTGCAGTCCAATGAGTGCTGAGGCACGCAGTGGATATCGTTATGTTCTTACTTCACAGATGATTTGAGTAGATGCTGAGTATATTTACTTGATGAAACACAAGTCTGAATTATTGAAAGGTTTAAGTAATTTCAGAGTGAAGTTGAAGATTGTCGTGACAAGAGGATAAAATGTCTATGATATGATCATACAGATGAATATCTGAGTTACGAGTTTGGCACACAATTAAGACATTGTGGAAATTGTTTCACAACTAATACCGCCTGGAACACCATAGTGTGATGGTGTGTCCGAACATCATAACTGCACCCTATTGGATATGGTGCATACCATGATGTATCTTATCGAATTACCACTATCGTTTAGGGGTTAGGCATTAGAGACAACCGCATTCACTTTAAATAGGGCACCACGCAATTCCGTTGAGACGACTCCGTATGAACTATGGTTTAGAGAAACCTAAGCTATCATTTCTTAAAAGTTTGGGGCTGCGACGCTTATGCGAAAAAGTTTCAGGCTGATAAGCTCGAACCCAAAGCGGATAAATGCATCTTCATAGAATACCCAAAACAGTTGGGTATACCTCCTATTTCAGATTCGGAAGCAAAATTGATTGTTTCTAGAAACGGGTCCTTTCTCGAGGAAAAGTTTCTCTCGAAAGAATTGAGTGGGAGGATGGTGGAGACTTGATGAGGTTATTGAATCGTCACTTCAACTAGTGTGTAGCAGGGCATAGGAAGTTGTTCCTGTGGCACCTACACCAATTGAAGTGGAAGCTTATGATAGTGATCATGAAACTTCGGATCAAGTCACTACCAAACCTCATAGGTCGACAAGGATGCATACTACTTTAGAGTGGTACGTAATCCTGTCTTGGAAGTCATGTTGCTAGACAACAATGAACCTACGAGCTATGGAGAAGCGATGGTGGGCCCGGATTCTGACATGGCTCGAGGCCATAAAATCCGAGAGAGGATCCATGTATAAAAAAAGTATAGACTTTGGAAGAACTACTTGATGGTCATAAGGCTGTTGGGTGCAGATGGATTTTAAAAGGAAGACGAACAATGATGGTAAGTGTCACCATTAAGGAAGCTCGACTTGTCGTTAAGATGTTTTCCGACAAGTTCAAGGAGTTGACTACGATGAGACTTTCTCACTTGTAGCGATGCTAAGAGTCTGTTGGAATTATAATAGCAGTTACTGCATTATTTATGAAATCTTGCAGATAGGATGTCAAAACATTGTTTCCTCGACGATTTTCTTGAGGAAAGGTTGTATGTGATACAACCAGAAGGTTTTGTCAATCCTGAAAGATGCTAACAAGTATGCAAAGCTCCAGCAATCCTTCTAAGGACTGGAGTAAGCATCTCGCAGTTGGAATGTACGCTTTGATGAGATGATCAAAGATTTTGGGTTTATACAAAGTTTATGAGAACCTTGTATTTCCAAAGAAGTGAGTGGGAGCACTATAGAATTTTTGATGAGTACATGTTGTCAACATATTGTTGATCAGAAATGATGTAGAATTTCTGGAAAGCATACAAGGTTATTTGAAAAGTGTTTTTCAATGGAAAACCTGGATTAAGTTACTTGAACATTGAGCATCAAGATCTATAAGGATAGATCAAAAACGCTTAATAGTACTTTCAAATGAATACATACCATGACAAGATTTTGAAGGAGTTCAAATAAGATCAGCAAAGAAGGAGTTCTTGGCTGTGTTATAAGGTGTGAGCATTGAGTGAGACTCAAGATCTGACCACGGCAGAAGAGAGAGAAAGGACGAAGGTCGTCCCCTATGCTTTAGACGTAGGCTCTACAGTATGCTATGTTGTGTACCGCACCTGAAGTGTGCCTTGCCATAAGTCAGTCAAGGGGTATAAGAGTGATCCAGGAATGGATCACATGACAGCGGTCGAACTTATCCTTAGTAACTAGTGGACTAAGGAATTTTCTCGATTATGGAGGTGGTAAAAGAGTTCGTCGTAAAGGGTTACGTCGACGCAAACTTTGACACTAATCCGGACGACTCTGAGTAGTAAACCGGATTCGTATAGTAGAGCAGTTATTTGGAATAGCTCCAAGTAGCGCGTGGTAGCTGCATCTACAAGATGACATAGAGATTTGTAAAGCACACACGGATCTGAAAGGTTCAGACCCATTGACTAATAACCTCTCTCACAAGCGAGATATGAACAAACCCCATGGGTGTTGGATTCATTACAATCACATAGTGATGTGAACTAGATTATTGACTCTAGTGCAAGTGGGAGACTGTTGGGAATATGCCCTAGAGGCAATAATAAAATGGTTATTATTGTATTTCCTTGTTCATGATAATTGTCTATTGTTCATGCTATAATTGTATTAACTGGAAACCGTAATACATGTGTGAATACATAGACCACAACATGTCCCTAGTAAGCCTCTAGTTGACTAGCTCATTGATCAATAGATGGTTATGGTTTCCTGACCATGGACATTGGATGTCATTGATAACGGGATCACATCATTAGGAGAATGATGTGATGGACAAGACCCAATCCTAAGCATAGCACAAGATCGTGTAGTTCGTTTGCTAGAGCTTTTCTAATGTCAAGTATCATTTCCTTAGACCATGAGATTGCGCAACTCCCGGATACCGTAGGAGTGCTTTGGGTGTATCAAACGTCACAACGTAACTGGGTGACTGTAAAGGTGCACTACGGGTGTCTCCGAAAGTGTCTGTTGGGTTGGCACGAATCGAGACTGGGATTTGTCACTCCGTATGACGGAGAGGTATCTCTGGGCCCACTCGGTAATGCATCATCATAATGAGCTCAATGTGACTAAGGAGTTAGCCACGGGATCATGCATTACGGAACGAGTAAAGAGACTTGCCGGTAACAAGATTGAATGAGGTATGGGGATACCGACGATCGAATCTCGGGCAAGTAACATACCGATAGACAAAGGGAATTGAATGCGGGATTGATTGAATCCCCGACATCGTGGTTCATCTGATGAGATCATCGTGGAACATGTGGGAGCCAACATGGGTATCCAGATCCCGCTGTTGGTTATTGGCCGGAGAACGTCTCGGTCATGTCTGCATGATTCCCGAACCAGTAGGCTCTACACACTTAAGGTTCGGTGACGCTAGAGTTGTTATGGGAAATAGTATGTGGTTACCGAAGGTTGTTCGGAGTCCCGGATGAGATCCCGGACGTGACGAGGAACTCCGGAATGGTCTGGAGGTGAAGATCGATATATTGGACGAAGGGTATTGGAGTCCGGAATTGTTTTGGGAGTACCGGGTGACGACCAGCGTGACCGAAAGGTGTTTCGGAGGCCCCGGTAAGCGTTGGGGGGCCTTATGGGCCAAGGGGAGGGGGCACATCAGCCCACTAAGGGGCTGTGCACCCCTCCCACCCCATCTCACGTAACATGGAGAGGTGGGGGCGCCTCCCCTAGGGCAGCCACCCCTCCCGGCTTGGGGGGCAAGTTTCCTAGGGGTGGGGGCGCCCAAACCCATCTAGGGTTTCCCCTGTGGCCGCCACCCCTCCCCTAGGGAACCCTAGGGTGCCTCCTCCACCCACTTCCCCCTATATATAGTGAGGGAGAGAGAGGGCAGCGGCACGCCTTCCCCTGGCGCAGCCCTCTCCCTCCCCAACACCTCCTGCGTAGTAGTAGTGCCTGGCAAAGCCCTGCCGGAGAACTGCAAGCTCCACCACCACGCCGTCGTGCTGCCGGAGCTCTCCCTCAACTTCTCCTCTCACCTTGCTGGATCAAGAAGGAGGAGACGTCCCCGGGATGTACGTGTGTTGAACGCGGAGGAGCCGTTGTTCGGCGCTTAGATCGGAATCAACCGCGATCTGAATCGCTACGAGTACGACTCCTTCATCCGCATTCTTGTAACGCCTCCGCATCACGATCTTCAAGGGTATGGTGATGCGTAGAAATTTTTTAATTTCTGCAATGATCCCCAACACCTATATCGGAAGTTCCGCCGCCGCAAGCCTCTGTAGCCACGAGAAATCAATCTAGGCCCTCTCCGGCACCCTGCCGGAGGGGGCCATCATGACCGGTGGCCATGGAGGAGTATCCCGGAGAGGCCATCATCGCCATGAAGGCCAAGGACCAGAGGGAGAACCTTTCCCCATCTAGGGGGAGGCCATGGAGGAGGAAGCACAAGGGGGAGAACCTCTCCTCCTCTCTCTCGGTGGCGCTGGAGTGCCATCGGGAGGGGAATCATCGCCGCGGTGATCGTCTTCATCAACATCACCATCATCACCATCCTCATCTCTTTTACGCGGTCCACTCTCCCGCACCCCACTGTAATCCCTACTTGAACATGGTGCTTTATGCCACATATTATGATCCAATGATGTGTTGCCATCTTATGATGTTTTGAGTAGATATCCTTTGTCTTTGGGTTGATTGACGATCTAGATTGGTACGAGTTGTATGTTTTATTTTGGTGCTGTCCTATAGTGCCCTCCGTGTCACGCAAGCATGAGGGATCCCCGTTGTAGGGTGTTGCAATTCGTTCATGATTCGCTTATAGTGGGTTGGTGAGTGACTGAAACACAAACCCGAGTAAGGGGGTTGTTGCGTATGGGAATAAAGAGGACTTGATGCTTTAATGCTATGGTTGGGTTTTACCTTAATGATCTTTATTAGTTGCAGATGCTTGCTAGAGTTCCAATCATAAGTGCATATGGTCCAAGTAGAGAAAGTATGTTAGCTTATGCCTCTCCCTCATATGAAATTGCAATGACGACTACTGGTCTTGTTAACAATTGCCTAGGACAATTCCGCACATCGATCCACCATTATTCCACACTCGCTATTTATAATACTTAGTAATATATTATAACTCTATGATAACGGAACCTACTTTAATATTTTAGCTCTCCGATATCATACAAAGTTATCTTCTTCATACCCACAACATAGTTTTATTTCTCGTTGCTAGTTGAAAGCAAACGTTCGGTGCACGTAGAGTCGTATCAGTGGCAGATAGGGCTTGAGAGAATATTGATCTTACCTTTAGCTCCTTGTGGGTTCGACACTCCATACTTATCACTTCCACCTTTGGAAATTGCTACGATGATTCCCTGCACTTGGGGATTATCAAGCTCTTTTCTGGCGCCGTTGCCGGGGAGCAATAGCGTGGGGTTGATATTCTTGTGTGTGCTTGTTTGCTTTCTTCACTAAGTAGATTTTGTTCTTCCTTTTTGTTTCTGTTTAGTTGTGGGTGAAACATACAAAAAAATTTAAAAGAATGAAAATACAAAAAAATTATTACTTGCCTCTCATGCCTAAAAAGTTTTTCAAAAAGAGAAGTGATTGGAAAGTTATGCATTGAAGAAGTGAGGGTCGACCTTGAGCACTTGTGTTCATGCTCACGGAAACAATGTAGAACTTTTCATGGAAGTTTCTCTGTAAATAATTATCCCCTTGTATATATCCATTGTATTATAAAAATAATGTGCCAAGCTTTGGTTTTAGGATGATTAGATTGCTTGTTTACTATGTGCAGAACAAAAACAGAAACTTTGGCTGTAGTGCATGAATTTACATTTTTTGACTGGAAGGTCAAATGGGTCTGAAAATTTTTGCGTATTACTTCTGTACAAAATTTTCAAATTGTCAAATTTATTTCATAATTTTTGGAGTTACAGAAGTTTGCTAAACTTCCAGATTACTACAGACTGTCCTGTTTAAGACAGATTCTGTTTTTGATGCATTGCTTGCTTGTTTTGATGAAACTATCAATTTCTATCAGTGGATTAAGCCATGGAAAAGTTATATTACAGTATCTATAATGCAAAAACAAAATATCAATTGGTTTGCAACAGTACTTACAGTAGTGATTTGCTTTGTTATACTAACGGATCTCACAAAGTTTTTGTTAAAAGTTTTGTGTGGATGAAGTGTTCAAAGATCGAGGAGCTATCAATATGAGAAGAATAAAGAGAGGCAAGAGTTCAAGCTTGGGGATGCCCAAGGCACCCCAAGTAAATATTTCAAAGGATACTCAAGCATCTAAGCTTGGGGATGCCCCGGTTGGCATCCCATCTTTCTTCTTCAACAAATATCAGTATACCTCGATTTTCTTTTCTTCACATGATTTGTGTCTTTGTGTTTTTCTTTTTCTTTAAGAACCATGCTAGTATGATATGTCCCTTCATCAATTTATAGAATACTTCATGTGCTTCACTTATATCTTTTTAGTATGATCTTATAGAATTGCTCTTTGTGCTTCACTTAAATCTTTTGAGTATGGTTTTATAGAATGCTTCGTGTGCTTCACTTATACATTTTGATCTTGGATATTGGTTAGTCTATATTAATCGTACAATGCTCCATGAACTTCACTTATATCTTTTGGAGTATGAATTATACTATCATCTAAAGCGGGTTTGGAAGAGTGTCAACTTTAGGAACTAGTGATCCCGCTATTCCAAATGAGAAGAATTTTGCTTATGTAGAGAGTAGAATTTTTTTTATGCTTGTAGATCATGAAAAGAATGCTTTATGTGATGGTTATATTGTTGAATTCATTCATGATGCTACTGAAAATTATTATGAGGGAGGAATATATGCTTGTAGGAGTTGCAATAATATCAAGTTTCCTCTCTATGTGCTTAAAGCTTTGAAGTTATACTTGTTTTGCCTTCCTATGCTAGTTGATTCTTGTTTCATATAAATTGTGTGCTCACAAAATCCCTAGGCATAGGAAGTGGGTTAGATTCAAATGTGCTAGTCATATTCTTCATGATGCTCTCTTTATGTTTCAATTCTTATCTTTTATGTGAGCATCATTGAAATCATCATGCCTAGCTAAAAGGCATTAAAGAAAAGCGCTTGTTGGGAGACAACCCAATATTTACCCTTACTGTTTTTTTTTTGTTACATGATTAAGATACTGTAGTAATCATGTTTTATAGCTTTTGTTTCAATAAAGTGCCAAGTAAGACCTTTGGGAAGACTTGGGTGAAAGTTAATGTGATCTTGCTGTAAAAAACAGAAACTTTGCGCTCACGAGATTAGCTATCAGTTTTTACAGAAGAGTGCTTTTGAGTTGATTCTTTTTGCAGAAGATTAATAGACAAATTCCTCACGTCCACCAATTTATTTCATAATTTTTGGAGTAGCAGAAGTACGGTTGCTGTTCAGATCATTACAGATTGTCCTGTTTCTGACAGATTCTGTTTTCATTGCATAGTTTGCTTGTTTTCTAGTTTCTATGGCTTATATTCCTCAATATAAATTGTAGAAATGATATGGTACAGTAGACATTGTGTGGGAACAATTATGAACCTTTTCTTTGACAGTACCAAAGTGAATGGTTTACTCTTTATCATACTAACCTATCTCACGAAGTTTCGTTAAGTTTTGTGTGATTGAAGTTTTCAAGCTTTGGGTGAGATATCGATATGAGGAGAATAAGGAGTGGAAAGACCCTAAGCTTGGGGATGCCCAAGGCACCCCAAGGTAATATTCAAGGAAGACTCAAGCGCCTAAGCTTGAGGATGCCCCGGAAGGCATCCCCTCTTTCGTCTTCAAAACTATCGGTATACCTTACTCGGAGCTATATTTTTATTCGTCACATGATATGTGTTTTGCTTGGAGCGTATTTTCAATTTTACTTGCTGTTTGAATAAAATCATTGTTTCTGAAATATTAAATGAAAAAGAATCCTCCCATGGCTAGTTAACTATTTGACCACTCAGTGTCCTTCACTATTATCTTTTGGAGTAGTTTGTCATTTACTCACGTGCTTCACGTATATCCTATGAGTAAATGGTTGAATAATTGAATATCATAAATCTGAATTTATATATGTTTCATATGCTTATACCATGGGGAGTAATGACTTCACATAGAATAAGTATAGGTAGTAAACTTATTGAAATTTAGCAAACGTAGAATTGGTCACTTGAACAATTCATGAAAGAATATTGAAGGAAGAGAGATTTCACATATAAATATACTATCTTGGACATCTTTTGTAATTGTGAGCACTCATTAAAATATGACATGCTAAAAGGTTGATGTCAGACAAGGAAGACAACGTAATGGGTTATGTTTTCTTATATCCGAAATAAAGTATATTGTCTTGGATCATCCAACATGTTGAGCTTGCTTTTCCCCCTCATGCTAGCCAAATTCTTTGCACCAAGTAGAGATACTACTTGTGCTTCCAAACATTCCTTAAACCAGTTTTGCCATGAGAGTCCACCATACCTACCTATGGATTGAGTAAGATCCTTCAAGTAAGTTGTCATCGGTGCATGCAATAAAAATTGCCCTCTAAATATGTATGATCTATTAATGTGGAGAAAATAAGCTTTATACGATCTTGTGATGTGGAAGAAATAAAAGCGACGGACTGCATAATAAAGGTCCATATCACAAGTGGCAATATAAAGTGACGTTCTTTTGCATTAAGATTTTGTGCATCCAACCATAAAAGCGCATGACAACCTCTGCTTCCCTCTGCGAAGGGCCTATCTTTTACTTTTATCTTCTACCTTATGCAAGAGTCATGGTGATCTTCACCTTTCCTTTTTACATTTTATCCTTTGGCAAGCACATTGTGTTGGAAAGATCCTGATATATATGTCCAATTGGATGTAAGTTATCATGAACTATTATTGTTGACATTACCCTTGAGGTAAAAGGTTGGGAGGCGAATCTATAAGCCCCTATCTTTCTCTGTGTCCGATTAAAACTTTGAACCCATAAATATCACGTGAGTGTTAGCAATTGTGAAAGATTAAATGATAGTTGAGTATGTGGAGTTTGCTAAATCAAAGCTCTGACATAGACCCTTCCTGAAAATAAGATGAATTGCAATTGTTTGATGACTGAGAATATAGTTTGTTAGTTTCAAGAAAGTTTATGATCTATACTTTAACATGTGAATAGCTTGTTACTTGATCATGAAAAGTTTTATGAGATGAGCTACTGTTATGACATATAATGATGCTAGAAAAAGGTGATTGAAATTATCATTGATCAAACTTGTGCACTTGCTAGCATTCACACTTCATAAATTATTTCTTTTATCATTTACCTACTCGAGGACGAGCAGGAATTAAGCTTGGGGATGCTGATACGTCTCCAACGTATCTATAATTTATGAAGTATTCATGCTATTATATTATCCTTCTAGGATGTTTTATATGCATTTATATGATATTTTATATGATTTTTGGGACTAACCTATTAACCTAGAGCCCAGTGCCAGTTTCTGTTTTTTCCTTGTTTTTGAGTTTCACAGAAAAGGAAAACCAAACGGAGTCCAATTGAGCTGAAATTTGACGGAGACCATTTTTGGACCAGAAGAAGCCCACGGAGTAACGGAAGTGGGCCAGAAGAGCCCCGAGGCCACCACGAGGGTGGGGGGTGCGCCCCCTGCCTCGTGGCCGCCTCGGGAACCCCCCTGAATTATTCCCGACTCCAACACCTCTTATATAACTCCAAACTTCCAGAAAGAAACCTAGATCGGAAGTTCCACCGCCGCAAGCCTCTGTAGCCACGAGAAATCAATCTAGGCCCTCTCCGGCACCCTGCCGGAGGGGGCCATCATCACTGGTGGCCATGGAGGAGTATCCCGGAGAGGCCATCATCACCATGAAGGCCAAGGACCAGAGGGAGAACCTTTCCCCATCTAGGGGGGAGGCCATGGAGGAGGAAGCACAAGGGGGAGAACCTCTCCTCCTCTCTCTCGGTGCCGTCGGAGTGCCATCGGGAGGGGAATCATCGCTGCGGTGATCGTCTTCATCAACATCACCATCATCATCACCATCCTCATCTCTTTTACGCGCTCCACTCTCCCGCACCCCGCTGTAATCCCTACTTGAACATGGTGCTTTATGCCACATATTATGATCCAATGATGTGTTGCCATCTTATGATGTTTTGAGTAGATATCCTTTGTCTTTGGGTTGATTGATGATCTAGATTGGTACGAGTTGTATGTTCTATTTTAGTGCTGTCCTATAGTGCCCTCCGTGTCGCGCAAGCGTGAGGGATCCCCACTGTAGTGTGTTGCAATACGTTCATGATTCGCTTATAGTGGGTTGGTGAGTGACTGAAACACAAACCCGAGTAAGGGGTTTGTTGCGTATGGGAATAAAGAGGACTTGATGCTTTAATGCTATGGTTGGGTTTTACCTTAATGATCTTTAGTAGTTGCGGATGCTTGCTAGAGTTCCAATCATAAGTGCATATGATCCAAGTAGAGAAAGTATGTTAGCTTATGCCTCTCCCTCATATGAAATTGCAATGACGACTACCGGTCTTGTTAACAATTGCCTAGGACAATTCCGCACACCGATCCACCATTATTCCACACTCGCTATTTATAATACTTAGTAATATATTCTAACTCTATGATAACAGCACATACTTTTATATTTTTAGCTCTCCGATATAATACAAAGTTATCCTCTTCATACCCACAACGTAGTTTTATTACTCGTTGCTAGTTGAAAGCAAACTTTCGGTGCACGTAGTGTCGTATCAGTGGCAGATAGGGCTTGAGAGAATATTGATCTTACCTTTAGCTCCTTGTGGGTTCGACACTCCATACTTATCACTTCCACCTTTGGAAATTGCTACGATGATTCCCTGCACTTGGGGATTATCACCAGTACCACTATCTCACTGATTCCTTTGTGACAAGGTTTGAATTTTCCTACTATACATTATTTTGCTCTCTTCATAGGTAGGTGCATAAATGGTAAGGATGAAGCATGTCATATGTGTGTCCCTGATCTCAGTGTTCTCAGAAGTGTTGTATTAGGAGATAAACATTATAATTTGGGAGCCATTGTTGCACGTAGGTTGCATAATAATAGAATTAATGGACATTTCTTTGGTGGAATTTATGCAACCTGTTTAGCTAATTTTCTTGATATACCCATACGTGAGTATGATATTGAGTTGCCTCCTGTTTACTTAGATTATGAGGCTATGGTTCGTCATCAGTTTGTTGAGAGGAACGATCAGTTCCTCCAGTACCGACTAATCTTTGACAGACGACGCACCTATCACGTCGCTCTCCCTGCTCCTACTTTCTTTGACTTTCAGGCAAAAGGGAGACATGTTATAACCAGGGAGGAGGCGAACGAGTACGAGTGGAGGACTGAGACAGCTCGCCTCCAAGCTGCAGCCCACGATGCGATAGCCGCTGCATCTCAGTACGACCCCAACTACAACTTTGGATATCCGCCAGGCCAGCTGTGGCAATAGACCAACTTAGGCTAAAAGCCTAAGCTTGGGGGAGTACGTATTTCTCACCGACATTACATTTATGTTCACACACTCATGCTAGTTGTCGGTGCTCATACTTTTTCATTGTACTATCCATGCTAGTTTATTTTTCTTTTTATGCTTTCTTCTTGTGTGTTTGATAAACCTTAAGAAAAAACAAAAAAAATTAATTTAGTTGCAGCTCTTAGCTAGTTTACTTTCTTGCTTGTAGTAGTAATAATTAAAAGAAAACCCAAAAAGATTTCTTGTTCTTCTTTTGCTTGTTGGGAGCTTTCTCGTGTAAATAGTTTTATTTCTTTTCTTTTCTTTGGGGATCGAAAGGAGAAGACCATAATGAAAATGTTGAAGTAGCTCTTATATGCATTATTGTTGATTTAACCAAGAGCCCATATTGCCTTGTCTTCTCCTGTTTATTGAATGCTCGCAGATTCCAGCTTAGTCCAATGCACGTGCACTATTATTATTATTCACATCGTTTGGTCGTGCAAGTGAAAGACAATAATGACGATATATGATGGACTGATTGAGATGAGAAAAGCTGGTATGAACTCGACCTCTCTTGTTTTTGTAAATATGATTAGTTCATCGTTCCTGATTCAACTTATTATGAATAAACATGTTTGCAATGACAATTAGAGATTATAGTTGCTTATTCCATGCTTAATTAACTAGGAGTTTATAATGGTTTACCTTGCGTGCCAACATGCTATTAAAATGGTTGTGATGTGGTATAATAGGGTGGTATCCTCCTTTGAATGATTCGAGTGACTTAACTTGGCACATGTTCACACATGTAGTTGAAACAAATCAACATAGCCTTCACGACATTTATGTTCATGGTGGATTATATCCTACTCATGCTTGCACTCAATGTTTATTAATTTTAATGCATGTTCATGACTGTTGTCACTCTCTAGTTAGTCGCTTCCCAGTCTTTTTCTAGCCTTCACTTGTACTAAGCGGGAATACTGCTTGTGCATCCAATCCCTTAAACCCCAAAGTTATTCCATATGAGTCCACTATACCTTCCTATATGCGGTATCTACCTGCCGTTCCATGTAAATTTGTATGTGCCAAACTCTAAACCTTCAAATGAAATTCTGTTTTGCATGCTCGAATAGCTCATGTATCAACTAGGGCTGTCTATATCTTCCATGCTAGGCGGGTTATTCTCAAGAGGAGTGGACTCCGCTCCTCACTCACGAGAAAATGGGTGGTCACCGGGATGCCCAGTCCCATGCTTTATGCAAATCAAATCAAAATAATTGCAAACAAAACTCCCCCGGGACTCTTGTTAGTTGGAGGCACTCGCTGGTTCGAGCCAGCCATGGATTGATGCTTGTTGGTGGAGAGGGAGTATAAACTTTACCATTCTGTTTGGGAACCGCCTATAATGTGTGTAGCATGGAAGATATCACCATCTCTCGGTTGCTATGTTGACAATGAAAGTATGCCGCTCAAAATATTATTTATCTCTGCTTTAAAATCGAGCTCTGGTACCTCTACAAATCCCTGTTTCCCTCTGCGAAGGGCCTATCTATTTACTTTTATGTTGAGTCATCACCCTCTTATTAAAAAGCACCAGCTGGAGAGCACCGCTGTCATTTGCATCTATTACTATTAATTTATATTGGGTATGACTATGACTGGATCTCTTTTACCATGAATTACAATGTTTAGTCAGTCCTTGATCTTTAAAGGTGCTCTGCATTTATGTTTTGCGGTCTCAGAAAGGGCTAGCAAGATATCATCTTGTTATATCATATTATGATTGTTTTGAGAAAGTGTTATCATCTGAGATTTATTATTATTGCTCGCTAGTCGATTATGCCATTGACATGAGTAAACATGAGACCTAAGTGTTATTGTGAATATGGTTAGTTCATAATCTTTGCTGAAAACTTGAATGCTGGCTTTACATATTTACAACAACAAGAGCAAACAGAGTTTGTAAAAGTTTTTCTGTATCACTTTCAGTTTATCAACTAAATTGCTTGAGGACAAGCAAAGGTTTAAGCTTGGGGGAGTTGATACGTCTCCAACGTATCTACTTTTCCAAACACTTTTGTCCATGTTTTGGACTCTAACTTGCATGATTTGAATGGAACTAACCCGGACTGACGTTGTTTTCAGCAGAATTGCCATGGTGTTATTTTTGTGCAGAAACAAAAGTTCTCGGAATGACCTGAAAATCAACGGAGAATTATTTTGGAATATATACAAAATACTGGCGAAAGAATCAAGGCACGAGGGTCCACACCCTGTCCACGAGGGTGGGAGGCGCGCCTGCCCCCTGGGCGCGCCCCCTGCCTCGTGGGCCCCCTGGAGCTCCACCGACCTCAACTCCAACTCTATATATTCACATTTGGGGAGAAAAAAAATCAAAGAGAAGGATTCATCATGTTTTACGATACGGAGCCACCGCCAAGCCCTAATCTCTCTCGGGAGGGCTGGTCTGGAGTCCGTTCGGGGCTCCGGAGAGGGGAATTCGTCGCCATCGTCATCATCAACCATCCTCCATCACCAATTTCGTGACGCTCACCGCCGTGCGTGAGTAATTCCATCGTAGGCTTGCTGGATGGTGATGGATTGGATGAGATTTATCATGTAATCGAGTTAGTTTTGTTAGGGTTTGATCCCTAGTATCCACTATGTTCTGAGATTGATGTTGCTATGACTTTGCTATTCTTAATGCTTGTCACTAGGGCCCGAGTGCCATGATTTCAGATCTGAACCTATTATGTTTTCATGAATATATGTGAGTTCTTGATCCTATCTTGCAAGTCTATAGTCACCTACTATGTGTTATGATCCGGCAACCCCGAAGTGACAATAATCGGGACCACTCCCGGTGATGACCATAGTTTGAGGAGTTCATGTATTCACTATGTGTTAATGCTTTGGTCCGGTACTCTATCAAAAGGAGGCCTTAATATCCCTTAGTTTCCATTAGGACCCCGCTGCCGTGGGAGGGTAGGACAAAAGATGTCATGCAAGTTCTTTTCCATAAGCACGTATGACTATATTCGGAATACATGCCTACATTACATTGATGAATTGGAGCTAGTTCTGTGTCACCCTATGTTATAACTATTGCATGAATAATCGCATTCGGCATAATTCCCCATCACCGATCCAATGCCTACGAGATTTTCACATATTGTTCTTTGCTTATTTACTTTTCCGTTGCTGCTGTTACAATCAGTACAAAACTATCATTGTTACTTTTGCCACCATTACCATTATTTCCATACTACTTTGCTACTAAATACTTTGCTGCATATACAAAGTTATCCAGGTGTGGTTGAATTGACAACTCAACTGCTAATACTTGAGAATATTCTTTGGCTCCCCTTGTGTCGAATCAATAAATTTTGGTTGAATACTCTACCCTCGAAAACTGTTGCGATCCCCTATACTTTTGGGTTATCATATTTGCCCAGGGGACACATCACAACTTGATGTTCCACACAATATAACTTGAGAGAGAGCAAGGGACACGAGATGCAGAGGCACTTAAGATTCTGATTCATTTTGTATGGTTGTTATTACTGCTACTGCAATGACTATCCTATCCTACCATATTTTGAATATTTGACTAGTACCTACTGGAGCAAACCAAAACCATTGCTCAAAACACTACCTAAGCACCTAAGTTTCATAAATATGCTTTCATAGATATTCTTGCCTAAACAGAGTGTTTGTTTTGCTTGCAGGGCCTCACTAAATTATAAAATGGTGTCAAAGCAACGTTTTCGAGGTTTTGTGCACACGCCCAAGAAAGAAGCTTCAACATACACTTCTGGGTAAGCTTCGCACAAAGCTATCCAATTTTATGTTTCAGGAAAAAAAGAGGAGTTGCCTCAAACTTATATGCATTTTGTGTACATCCCAGCAGGACTTGTTTTATTTTTCCCTCTTTGCAAGCAAGAAGCTTTGCCAGCCACTTCCAGGTAAATTTCACACATCCCCAATAGCTTTCCAACTAGTTTTTTTAGCCTCCCCAGTAGATGGTGAAGGAAATATGCCCTAGAGGCAATAATAAAGTTGTTATTTATATTTCCTTATATCATGATAAATGTTTATTATTCATGCTAGAATTGTATTAACTGGAAACTTAATACATGTGGGAATACATAGAAAAACATAGTGTCACTAGTATGCCTCTACTTGACTAGGTCGTTAATCAAAGATGGTTAAGTTTCCTAGCCATAGACATGAGTTGTCATTTGATGAACGGGAGCACATCATTAGAGAATGATGTGATTGACTTGACCTATCAGTTAGCTTAGCACTATGATCGTTTAGTTTATTGCTATTGCTTTCTTCATAACTTATACATGTTCCTATGACTATGAGATTATGCAACTCCCGAATACCGGAGGAACACTTAGTGTGCTATCAAATGTCACAACGTAACTGGGTGATTATAAAGATGCTCTACAGGTGTCTCCGATGGTGTTTGTTGAGTTGGCATAGATCGAGATTAGGATTTGTCACTCCGATTGTTGCAGAGGTATCTCTGGGCCCTCTCGGTAATGCACATCACTATAAGCCTTGCAAGAAATGTGACTACTGAGTTAGTTATGGGATGATGCATTACGGAACGAGTAAAGAGACTTGCCGGTAACGATATTGAACTAGGTATGATGATACCGACGATCGAATCTCGGGCAAGTAACATACCGATGACAAAGGGAACAACGTATGTTGTTATGCGGTTTGACCGATAAATATCTTCGTAGAATATGTAGGAACCAATATGAGCATCCAGGTTCCGCTATTGGTTATTGACCGGAGATGAGTCTCGGTCATGTCTACATAGTTCTCAAACCCGTAGGGTCTGCACGCTTAACGTTCGATGACGATTGGTATTATGAGTTTATGTGATTTGATGTACCGGAAGGTTGTTTGGAGTCCCGGATGTGATCACGGACATGACGAGGAGTCTCGAAATGGTCGAGACATGAAGATTGATATATTGGAAGGTTATGTTTGGACACCGGAAAGGTTTTGGACTAGTTCGTGCATTTTTCGGAGTACCGGGGGGTTACCGGAACCCCCCGGGGGCTTAATGGTCCTACATGGGCTTTAGTGGAAGAGAGTGGAGGCAGCTGCTACCTCTTGAGCACTGCGTTGTTTTTCCCTTGAAGAGGAAAGGGTGATGCAGTAAAGTAGCGTAATTATTTCCCTCAGTTTTTGAGAACCAAGGTATCAATCCAGTTGGAGGCCATGTACGAGTCCCTCGCACCTACACAAACAAATAAATCCTCGCAACCAACGCAATAAAGGGGTTGTCAATCCCTTCACGGTCACTTACGAGAGTGAGATATGATAGATATGATAAGATAATATTTTTGGTATTTTTATGATAAAGATGCAAAGTAAAATAAAAGGCAATAAAAATAACTAAGTGTTGGAAGATTAATATGATAGAAAATAGACCCGGGGCCATAGGTTTCACTAGAGGCTTCTCTCGAGAGCATAAGTATTACGGTGGGTGAACAAATTACTGCTGAGCAATTGACAGAATTGAGCATAGTTATGAGAATATCTAGGTATGATCATGTATATAGGCATCACGTCCGAGACAAGTAGACCGACTCCTGCCTGCATCTACTACTATTACTCCACACATCGACCGCTATCCAGCATGCATCTAGAGTATTAAGTTCATAAGAACAGAGTAACGCTTTAAGCAAGATGACATGATGTAGAGGGATAAACTCATGCAATATGATATAAACCCCATCTTGTTATCCTCGATGGCAACAATACAATACGTGCCTTGCTGCCCCTACTGTCACTGGGAAAGGACACCGCAAGATTGAACCCAAAGCTAAGCACTTCTCCCATTGCAAGAAAGATCAATCTAGTAGGCCAAACCAAACTGATAATTCGAAGAGACTTGCAAAGATAACCAATCATACATAAAAGAATTCAGAGAAGATTCAAATATTGTTCATAGATAAACTTGATCATAAACCCACAATTCATCGGTCTCAACAAACACACCGCAAAAGAAGATTACATCGAATAGATCTCCACAAGAGAGGGGGAGAACATTGTATTGAGATCCAAAAAGAGAGAAGAAGCCATCTAGCTAATAACTATGGACCCGAAGGTCTGAGGTAAACTACTCACACATCATCGGAGAGGCTACGGTGTTGATGTAGAAGCCCTCCGTGATCGATGCCCCCTCCGGCGGAGCTCCGGAAAAGGCCCCAAGATGGGATCTCACGGGTACAGAAGGTTGCGGCGGTGGAATTAGGTTTTTGGCTCCGTATCTGGTAGTTTGGGGGTACGTAGGTATATATAGGAGGAAGAAGTACGTCGGTGGAGCAACGTGGGGCCCACGAGGGTGGAGGGCGCGCCCAGGGGGGTAGGCGCGCCCCCTACCTCGTGCCCTCCTGGTTGATGTCTTGACGTAGGGTCCAAGTCCTCTGGATCACGTTCGTTCCGAAAATCACGTTCCCGAAGGTTTCATTCCGTTTGGACTCCGTTTGATATTCTTTTTCTGCGAAACTCTGAAATAGGCAAAAAAACAGCAATTCTGGGCTGGGCCTCCGGTTAATAGGTTAGTCCCAAAAATAATATAAAAGTGTATAATAAAGCCCAATAATGTCCAAAACAGAATATAATATAGCATGGAACAATAAAAAATTATAGATACGTTGGAGACGTATCAAGCATCCCCAAGCTTAATTCCTGCTCGTCCTCGAGTAGGTAAATGATAAAAACAGAATTTTTGATGTGGAATGCTACTTGGCATAATTTCAATGTAATTCTCCTAATTGTGGTATGAATATTCAGATCCGAAAGATTCAAGATAAAGGTTTAATATTGACATAAAAGTAATAATACTTCAAGCATACTAACTAAGCAATTATGTCCTCTCAAAATAACATGGCCAAAGAAAGTTCATCCCTACAAAATCATATAGTTTAGTCATGCTCCATTTCCGTCACACAAGAATGCTCTCATCATGCACAACCCCGATGACAAGCCAAGCAATTGTTTCATACTTTAGTAATCTCAAACTTTTTTCAACCTTCACGCAATACATGAGCGTGAGCCATGGATATAGCACTATGGGTGGAATAGAATATAATGATGGGGGTTATGTGGAGAAGACAAAAAAGGAGAAAGTCTCACATCAACGAGGCTAATCAATGAGCTATGGAGATGCCCATCGATTGATGTTAATGCAAGGAGTAGGGATTGCCATGCAACGGATGCACTAGAGCTATAAATGCATGAAAGCTCAACAAAAGAAACTAAGTGGGTGTGCATCCAACTTGCTTGCTCACGAAGACCTAGGGCATTTGAGGAAGCCCATTGTTGGAATATACAAGCCAAGTTCTATAATGAAAAATTCCCACTAGTATATGAAAGTGACAAAACAAGAGACTTTCTATCATGAAGATCATGGTGCTACTTTGAAGCACAAGTGTGGAAAAAAGGATAGTAGCATTGTCCCTTTTTATTTTATCCTTTTTTTGGGCCTTCCTTTTTTTATTTGCCATTTCTCTCTTTTTTTTGGGACAATGCTCTATGAATGATGATCATCACACTTCTATTTATTTACAACTCAATGATTACAACTCGATACTAGAACAAAGTATGACTCTATATGAATGCCTCCGGCGGTATACCGGGATAACAATGAATCAAGAGTGACATGTATGAAAAATTATGAACGGTGGCTTTGCCACAAATACGATGTCAACTACATGATCATGCAAAGCAATATGACAATGATGAGCGTGTCATAATAAACGGAACGGTGGAAAGTTGCATGGCAATATATCTCGGAATGGCTATGGAAATGCCATAATAGGTAGGTATGGTGGCTGTTTTGAGGAAGATATAAGGAGGTTTATGTGTGAAAGAGCGTATCATATCACGGGGTTTGGATGCACCGGCGAAGTTTGCACCAACTCTCAATGTGAGAAAGGGCAATGCACGGTACCGAAGAGGCTAGCAATGATGGAAGGGTAAGAGTGCGTATAATCCATGGACTCAACATTAGTCATAAAGAACTCACATACTTATTGCAAAAATCTACAAGTCATCAAAAACCAAGCACTACGCGCATGCTCCTAGGGGGATAGATTGGTAGGAAAAGACCATCGCTCGTCCCCGACCGCCACTCATAAGGAGGACAATCAAAGAACACCTCATGTTTCAAATTTGTTACATAACGTTTACCATACGTGCATGCTACGGGACTTGCAAACTTCAACACAAGTATTTCTCAAATTCACAACTACTCAACTAGCACAACTTTAATATCACTACCTCCATATCTCAAAACAATCATCAAGCATCAAACTTCTCTTAGTATTCAGCACACTCATAAGAAAGTTTTTTACTAGTCTTGAATACCTAGCATATTAGGATTATCTAAGCAAATTACCATGCTGTTTAAGACTCTCAAAATAATATAAGTGAAGTATGAGAGAATAATAGTTTCTATAAAACAAAACCACCACCGTGCTCTAAAAGATATAAGTGAAGCACTAGAGCAAAAACTATATAGCTCAAAAGATATAAGTGAAGCACATAGAGTATTCTAATAATTTCCGAATCATGTGTGTCTCTCTCAAAAAGTGTGTCCAGCAAAGATGATTGTGGTAAACTAAAAAGCAAAGACTCAAATAATACAAGACGCTCCAAGCAAAACACATATCATGTGGTGAATAAAAATATAGCTCCAAGTAAAGTTACCGATGGAAGTAGACGAAAGAGGGGATGCCTTCCGGGGCATCCCCAAGCTTTGGCTTTTTGGTGTCCTTAGATTATCTTGGGGTGCCATGGGAATCCCCAATATTAGGCTCTTGCCACTCCTTGTTCCATAATCCATCAAATCTGTTACCCAAAACTTGAAAACTTCACAACACAAAACTTAACAGAAAATCTCGTGAGCTCCGTTAACAAAAGAAAACAAAACACCACTTCAAGGTACTGTAATGAACTCATTCTTTATTTATATTGGTGTTAAACCTACTGTATTCCAACTTCTCTATGGTTTATAAACTATTTTACTAGCCATAGATTCATCAAAATAAGCAAACAACACACGAAAACAGAATCTGTCAAAAACAGAACAGTCTGTAGTAATCTGTAACTAATGCAAACTTCTGGAACTACAAAAATTCAGCCAAAATAGGAAGACCTAGAAAATTTGTTTATTGATCAGCAGCAATTGGAATCAGTATTTTATCACGTTCTTGTAATTTTTAATAATTATGTTTGTGAACAGAAAGTTTCTGCAATTTTCAGCAAGATCAAACAACTATCATCCAAGAAGATCCTATAGGTTTAACTTGGCACAAACACTAATTAAAACATAAAAACACATCTAACCAGAGGCTAGATCAAAGATTTATTCCTAAACATAAGCAAAAAGCAAAAAACTAAAAAAAATTGGGTTGCCTCCCAACAAGCGCTATCGTTTAACGCCCCTAGCTAGGCATTGATAATTTTAATGATGCTCGCATGAGAGACAAGAATTGAAGCACAAAGAGAGCATCAAATAGCATGTGACAAACACATCTAAGTCTAACATACTTCCTATGCATAGGCATTTTATAAGCAAACAAATTATCAAGGCAAGCAAAAACTAGCATATGGAAGGAAGAAGAAAGAGACGATAGCAATCTCAACATGACGAGAGGTAATTTAGTAACATGAAAATTTGTACAACCATATTTTCCTCTCTCATAATAATTACATGTAGGATCATAAGAAAATTCAAAAATATAGCTATCATATAAAATATTTTCAACACGATCCACATGCATGCAAAGTTGACACTCTTCCGAAATAGTGGGATTAACATTAACTAAAGTCATGACCTCTCCAAACCCACTTTTATCAAAAAATTCATAAGATTGAATATTCTCCAAATATGTGGGATCTAAAGTTGACACTCTTCAATATTATTGCAAACAATATTGTCAATCTCATATTTATCATGGGGATTAAATAAATTTTCAAGATCATAAGAAAAATCACCCCAATCATGATCATTGCAACAAATAGTGGACATAGCAAAACTAGCATCCCCAAGCTTAGGGTTTTGCATATTATTAGCACAATTGACATCAAGAGAATTTATAGTAAAATCATTGCAATCATGCTTTTCATCGAAGGAACTATCAAGCATGGGTGCAATAGCAACGATCTCATTGGAACTATAGCAAATTCGTCTTCATAAATGTTGGCATCATGGCCACAAGAATAGCAAGCATCATGTTCATCAAGGGATATTTCAACCAAATCATCGGAATCATCATTATCTATAGATTCATGCATATCATTATTTTCTTCCAAAGCAACAGTCATTCTTTCAATAAATTCTTAGACATAGACATTATGAGCAAATTTTTCATTGCAATATTTAAGTATGACGGAATTTTCAGATTTGTTGAGAGTAAAATCATACTTTTCAATCAAAGAAGCAACTTCATGAGCACCCTTAAAAACGACAAATTCTTCAATTTGTTCGATATCATAGTAACTATAAACACCCTTTGCATAAGAAGATAAGATTTCATTATCATTGAACTCACATAGGTAGGGAAGGTGTTTTTAAGGGTTCTTAGAGCAACAAGTAAAATCACAAATTTCACAAAGATTCCAAGCATAGCATAGCAAACTATTTATATGATACCATAAGAGCTTCCCATTTTCAGACAAACGATGACGCACAAATTGAGCATGCTCATCTAAAGATTTCCCATCAACTAGGCTAGTTGGGGTTTCAGCACGAGCGCATAAGGATCGAAGATGATCCAAGTAGAACACTTTAAGTGGATCCATATCAATAGATTTTCAGCAAGCGAAGATGCAAGCATATAGAAGGCACATGGCAACACGAGCAAACAAAAGGACGAACGGAAAAGAGAGGGCAAATAAAATGGCAAGGGTGAAGTGGGGGAGAGGAAAACGAGGCAAATGGCAAATAATGTAATGCGGGAGATAAGGGTTTGTGATGGGTACTTGGTATGTGGACTTTTGCGTAGACTCCCCGGCAACGGCGCCAGAAATCCTTCTTGCTACCTCTTGAGCACTACGTTTGTTTTCCCTTGAAGAGGAAAGGGTGATGCAGTAAAGTAGCGTAATTATTTCCCTCAGTTTTTGAGAACCAAGGTATCAATCCAGTTGGAGGCCATGTACGAGTCCCTCACACCTACACAAACAAATAAATCCTCGCAACCAACGCAATAAAGGGGTTGTCAATCCCTTCACGGTCACTTACGAGAGTGAGATCTGATAGATATGATAAGATAATATTTTTGGTATTTTTATGATAAAGATGCAAAGTAAAATAAAAGGCAATAAAAATAACTAAGTGTTGGAAGATTAATATGATAGAAAATAGACCCGGGGCCATAGGTTTCACTAGAGGCTTCTCTCGAGAGCATAAGTATTACGGTGGGTGAACAAATTACTGCTGAGCAATTGACAGAATTGAGCATAGTTATGAGAATATCTAGGTATGATCATGTATATAGGCATCACGTCCGAGACAAGTAGACCGACTCCTGCCTGCATCTACTACTATTACTCCACACATCGACCGCTATCCAGCATGCATCTAGAGTATTAAGTTCATCAGAACAGAGTAACGCTTTAAGCAAGATGACATGATGTAGAGGGATAAACTCATGCCATATGATATAAACCCCATCTTGTTATCCTCGATGGCAACAATACAATACGTGCCTTGCTGCCCCTACTGTCACTGGGAAAGGACACCGCAAGATTGAACCCAAAGCTAAGCACTTCTCCCATTGCAAGAAAGATCAATCTAGTAGGCCAAACCAAACTGATAATTCAAAGAGACTTGCAAAGATAACCAATCATACATAAAAGAATTCAGAGAAGATTCAAATATTGTTCATAGATAAACTTGATCATAAACCCACAATTCATCGGTCTCAACAAACACACCGCAAAAGAAGAATACATCGAATAGATCTCCACATGAGAGGGGGAGAACATTGTATTGAGATCCAAAAAGAGAGAAGAAGACATCTAGCTAATAACTATGGACCTGAAGGTTTGAGGTAAACTACTGACACATCATCGGAGAGGCTACGGTGTTGATGTAGAATCCCTCCGTGATTGATGCCCCCTCCGGCGGAGCTCCGGAATAGGCCCCAAGATGGGATCTCACGGGTACAGAAGGTTGCAGCAGTGGAATTAGGTTTTTGGCTCCGTATCTGGTAGTTTGGGGGTACGTAGGTATATATATAGGAGGAAGAAGTACGTCGGTGGAGCAACATGGGGCCTACGAGGGTGGAGGGCGCCCCCCTACCTCGTGCCCTCCTGGTTGATGTCTTGACGTAGGGTCCAAGTCCTCTGGATCACGTTCGTTCCGAAAATCACGTTCCCGAAGGTTTCATTACGTTTGGACTCCGTTTGATATTCTTTTTCTGCGAAACTCTGAAATAGGCAAAAAACAGCAATTCTGGGCTGGGCCTCCGGTTAATAGGTTAGCCCCAAAAATAATATAAAAGTGTATAATAAAGCCCAATAATGTCCAAAACAGAATATATTATAGCATGGAACAATAAAAAATTATAGATACTTGGAGACGTATCAAGCATCCCCAAGCTTAATTCCTACTCGTCCTCGAGTAGGTAAATGAGAAAAACAGAATTTTTGATGTGGAATGCTACTTGGCATAATTTCAATGTAATTCTCCTAATTGTGGTATGAATATTCAGATCCGAAAGATTCAAGATAAAGGTTTAATATTGACATAAAAGTAATAATACTTCAAGCATACTAACTAAGCAATTATGTCCTCTCAAAATAACATGGCCAAAGAAAGTTCATCCCTACAAAATTATAGATACGTTGGAGACGTATCAGCGGCCAAGAGGTGGGACGCGGCCCCCAAGCCCAATCCGAATTGGGGAGGGGGGCCGGCCCCCTTTCCTTCTTCCCCTCTTCCCCTTCCTTCCCCCTCCTAGTTGGACTAGGAAAGGGGGGTGGGGGAACCTACTCCTAGTAGGAGTAGGAATCCCCCCTTGGGGGTGCACCATGAGTCCGGCCGACCCCCTCTTCCCCTGCTTTATATACAGGGGAGGGGGCACCCCATAGACACACAAGTTGATCTTAGCCGTGTGCGGTGCCCCCCTCCAAAGATTTCCAGCTCGGTCATATTGTCGTAGTGCTTAGGCGAAGCCCTGCGTCGGTAACTTCATCATCTCCGTCAACACGCCGTCGTGCTGACGAAACTCTCCCTCGGCCTCAACTGGATCTAGAGTTCGAGGGACGTCACCGAGCTGAACATGTGCAGATCGCGGAGGTGCCGTGCGTTCGGTACTCGGATCGGTTGGATCGCGAAGACGTTCGACTACATCAACCGCGTTACTAAACTCTTCCGCTTTTGGTCTATGAGGGTACATAAACACACTCTCCCCGCTCGTTGCTATGCTTCTCCTAGATAGATCTTGCATGATCGTAGGATTTTTTTTGAAATACTACATTCCCCAACAGTGGCATCCGAGCCAGGTTTATGCGTAGATGTTATATGCACGAGTAGAACACAAAGAGTTGTGGGCGATAATAGTCATACTGCTTACCAGCATGTCATACTTTGATTCAGCGGTATTGTTGGATGAAGCGGCCTAGACCGACATTACATGACCGCGTTCATGAGACTGGTTCTACTGCCGTGCTTCGCACATAGGTGACTAGTGGGTGTCTGTTTCTCCAACTTTAGTTGAATTGAGTGTGACTACGCCCGGTCCTTGTTGAAGGTTAAAACAACAAACTTGACGAAAAATCGTTGTGGTTTTGATGCGTAGGTAAGAACGGTTCTTGCTAAGCCCGTAGCAGCCACGTAAAACTTGCATTAACAAAGTAGAGGACGTCTAAGTTGTTTTTGCAGGGATTGCTGTGATGTGATACGGTCAAGACGTGATGATATATAAATTGTTGTATGAGATGATCATGTTTTGTAACAGTTATCGACAACTGGCAGGAGCCATATGGTTGTCGCTTTATTGTATGAAATGCAGTCGCCATGTAATTGCTTTACTTTATCACTAAGCGGTAGCGATAGTCGTAGAAGCAATAGTTGGCGAGACGACAACGATGCTTCGATGGAGATCACGGTGTCAAGCCGGTGACGATGGTGATCATGATGGTGCTTTGGAGATGGAGATCAAAGATGATGATGGCCATATCATATCACTTATATTGATTGCATGTGATGTTTATCCTTTATGCATCTTATTTTTCTTAGTACGGCAGTAGCTTTATAAGATGATCTCTCACTAAATTTCAAGGTACAAGTGTTCTCCCTGAGTATGCACCGTTGCTACAGTTCGTCGTGCCGAGACACCACATGATCGGGTGTGATAAGCTCTACGTTCACATAAAACGGGTCAAGCCAGTTTTGCAAAAGCAGAATACTCGGGTTAAACTTGACGAGCCTAGCATATGCAGATATGGCCTCGGAACACTGAGACCGAAAGGTCGAGCATGAATCATATAGTAGATCTGATCAACATAGTGATGTTCACCATTTAAAACTACTCCATCTCACGTGATGATCGGACATGGTTTAGTTGATTTGGATCACGTGATCACTTAGATGATTAGAGGGATGTCTATCTAAGTGGGAGTTCTTAAGTAATATGATTAATTGAACTTTAATTTATCATGAACTTAGTACCTGATAGTATTTTGCATGTCTATGTTGTTGTAGATAAATGGCCCGTGCTACTGTTCCGTTGAATTTTAATGCGTTCTAGAGAAAGCTAAGTTGAAAGATGATTGTAGCAACTACACGGACTGGGTCCGTAACTTGATGATTATCCTCATTGCTACACAGAAGAATTACATCCTGGAAGCACCGCTAGGTGCCAAACCCGTTGCAGGAGCAACACCAGATGTCATGAATGTCTGGTAGAGCAAAGCTGATGACTACTCGATAGTTCAGTGTGCCATGCTTTACGGCTTAGAACCGGGACTTCAACGACGTTTTGAACGTCATGGAGCATATGAGATGTTCCAGGAGTTGAAGTTAATATTTCAAGCAAATGCCCGGATTGAGAGATATGAAGTCTCCAATAAGTTCTACAGCTGCAAAATGGAGGAGAATAGTTCTGTCTGTGAGCATACACTCAGAATGTCTGGGTACCACAATCACTTGACTCAACTGGGAGTTAATCTTCCGGTTGATAGTGTCAATGACAGAGTTCTTCAACCACTGCCACCAAGCTACAAAAGCTTCATGATGAACTATAATATGCAAGGGATGGATAAGACGATTCCCGAGCTCTTCGCAATGCTAAAGGCTGCGGAGGTAGAAATCAATAAGTAGCATCAAGTGTTGATGGTCAACAAGACCACTGGTTTCAAGAAGAAGGGCAAAGGGAAGAAGGGGAACTTCAAGAAGAACGGCAAGCAAGTTGCTGCTCAGGTGAAGAAGCCCAAGTCTGGACCTAAGCCTGAGACTGAGTGCTTCTATTGCAAAGGGACTGGTCACTGGAAGCAGAACTGCCCCAAGTATTTGGCGGAAAAGAAGGATGGCAAAGTGAAAGGTATATTTGATATACATGTTATTGTGATGTGTACCTTACTAATGCTCGCAGTAGCGCCTGGGTATTTGGTACTGGTTCTGTTGCTAATATTTGCAACTCGAAACAGGGACTACGGATTAAGCGAAGATTGGCTAAGGACGAGGTGACGATGCACGTGGGAAATGGTTCCAAAGTCGATGTGATTGCCATCGGCACGCTACCTCTACATCTACCTTCTGGATTAGTTTTAGACCTGAATAATTGTTATTTGGTGCCAGCGTTAAGCATGAACATTATATCTGGATCTTGTTTGATGCGAGACGGTTATTCATTTAAATCAGAGAATAATGGTTGTTCTATTTATATGAGTAATATCTTTTATGGTCATGCACCCTTGATGAGTGGTCTATTTTTACTAAATCTTGATAGTAGTGATACACATATTCATAGTATGGAAGCCAAAAGATATAAGTTTAATAATGATAGTGCAACTTATTTGTGGCACTGCCGTTTAGGTCATATTGGTGTAAAGTGCATGAAGAAACTCCATACTGATGGGCTTTTGGAATCACTTGATGCTTGCAAACCATGCCTCATGGGCAAGATGACTAAGACTCCATTCTTCGGAACAATGGAGCGAGCAACAACTTATTGGAAATAATACATACTGATGTATGCGGTCTGATGAGTGTTGATGCTCGCGGCGGGTATCGTTATTTTCTGACCTTCACAGATGATTTAAGCAGATATGGGTATATCTACGTAATGAAACATAAGTCTGGAACATTTGAAAAGTTCAAAGAATTTCAGAGTGAAGTGGAAAATCATCGTAACAAGAAAATAAAATTTCTACGATCTGATCATGGAGGAGAATATTTTAGTTACAGGTTTGGTCTTCATTTGAAACAATGCGGAATAGTTTCGCAGCTCACGCCACCCGGGACACCACAGCGTAATGGTGTGTCCGAGCATCGTAATCGTACTTTATTAGATATGGTGCGATCGATGATGTCTCTTACTGATTTACCGCTATCGTTTTGGGGTTATGCTTTAGAGATGGCTGCATTCACGTTAAATAGGGCACCATCTAAATCCGTTGAGACGACACCATATGAACTGTGGTTTGGCAAGAAACCCAAGTTGTCGTTTCTTCAAGTTTGGGGCTGCGATGCTTATATGAAAAGCTTCAACCTGATAAGCTCGAACCCAAATCTGAGAAATGTGTCTTCATAGGATACCCAAAGGAGACTGTTGGTACACCTTCTATCACAGATCCGAAGGCAAGATATTCGTTGCTAAGAATAGATCCTTTCTAGAGAAGGAGTTTCTCTCGAAAGAAGTGAGTGGGAGGAAAGTAGAACTTGATGAGGTAATTGTACCTACTCCCTTATTGGAAAGTAGTTCATCACAGAAATCAGTTTCAGTGATTCCTACACCAGTAAGCGAGGAAGCTAATGATGATGATCATCAAACTTCTGATCAAGTTACTACCGAACCTCGTAGGTCAACCAGAGTAAGATCCGCACCAGAGTGGTACAGTAATCCTGTTCTGGAGGTCATGTTACTTGACCATGACGAACCTACAAACTATGAGGAAGTGATGATGAGCCCAGATTCCGCGAAATGGCTTGAGGCCATGAAATCTGACATGGGATCCATGTATGAGAACAAAGTGTGGACTTTGGATGACTTGCCCGATGATCGGCAAGCCATAGAGAATAAATGGATCTTCAAGAAGAAGACTGACGCTGATGGTAATATTACTGTCTACAAAGCTCGACTTGTTGCGAAAGGTTTTCGACAAGTTCAAGGAGTTGACTACGATGAGACCTTCTCACCCGTAGCGATGCTTAAGTCCGTCCGAATCATGTTAGCAATTGCCGTATTTTATGATTATGAAATTTGGCAAATGGATGTCAAAACTGCATTCCTTAATGGATATCTTAAAGAAGAGTTGTATATGATGCAACCAAAAGGTTTTGTCGATCCAAAAGGTGCTAACAAAATGTGCAAGCTCCAGCGATCCATTTATGGACTGGTGCAAGCCTCTCGGAGTTGGAATATACGCTTTGATAGTGTGATCAAAGCATATGGTTTTATACAGACTTTTGGAGAAGCCTGTATTTACAAGAAAGTGAGTGGGAGCACTGTAGCATTTCTGATTTTATATGGGATGACATATTGTTGATAGGAATGAAGGAAATATGCCCTAGAGGCAATAATAAAGTTGTTATTTATATTTCGCAATATCATGATAAATGTTTATTATTCATGCTAGAATTGTATTAATCGGAAACTTGATACATGTGTGAATACATAGACAAAACAGAGTGTCCCAAGTATGCCTCTACTGGACTAGCTCGTTAATCAAAGATGGTTAAGTTTCCTAGCCATAAACATGTGTTGTCTTAGCACTATGATCGTTTAGTTTAATGCTATTGCTTTCTTCATGACTTATACATGTTCCTATGCCTATGAGATTATGCAACTCCCGAATACCGAAGGAACACCTTGTGTGCTATCAAACATCACAACGTAACTGGGTGATTATAAAGATGCTCTACAGGTGTCTCCGGAGGTGTTTGTTGGGTTGGCATAGATCAAGATTAGGATTTGTCACTCCGTGTATCGGAGAGGTATCTCTGGGCCCTCTCGGTAATGCACATCACTATAAGCCTTGCAAGCAATGTGACTAACGAGTTAGTTACGAGATGATGCATTACGGAACGAGTAAAGAGACTTTCCAGTAATGAGATTGAACTAGGTATGGTGATATCGACGATCGAATCTCGGGCAAGTAACATACCGATGACAAAGGGAACAACTTATGCTGTTATGCGGTTTGACCGATAAGATCTTCGTAGAATATGTAGGACCCAATATGAGCATCCAGGTTCCGCTATTGGTTATTGACCGGAGATGTGTCTCGGTCATGTCTACATAGTTCTCGAACCCGATCGCTGGAGCTTGCACACTTTTTTAGCACCTTTAGGATCGACAAAACCTTCTTGTTGCATCATATACAACTCTTCTTTGAGATATCCATTAAGGAATGCAGTTTTGACACCCATTTACCAAATTTCATAAAATGCGGCAATTGCTAACATGATTCGGATAGACTCTAAGCATCGATACGAGTGAGAAAATCTCATCGTAGACAACACCTTGAACTTGTCGAAAAACCTTTTGCGACAATTTGAGCTTTGTACATAGTGACACTACTATCAGCATCCGTCTTCCTCTTGAAGATCCATTTATTCTTAATGGCTCACCGATCATCGGGCAAGTCAATCAAAGTCCATACTTTGTTCTCATACATGGATCCCATCTCAGATTTTATGGCCTCAAACCATTTCACGGAATTTGGGCTCATCATCGCTTCCTCATAGTTCGTAGGTTCATCATGGTCTAGTAACATGACTCCTAAAATAGGATTACCGTACCACTCTGGTGCGGAAAGTATTCTGTTTGACCTACGAGGTTCGGTAGTAACTTGATCTGAAGTTTCATGATCATCATCATTAACTTCCTCACTAATTGGTGTAGGCATCACTGGAACTGATTTCTGTGATGAACTACTTTCCAATTTGGGAGAAGGTACAATTACCTCATCAAGTTCTACTTTCCTCCCACTCACTTCTTTCGAGAGAAACTTCTTCTCTAGAAAGGATACATTCTTAGCAACGAATATCTTGCCTTCGGATCTGTGATAGAAGGTGTACCCAACAGTTTCCTTTGGGTATCCTATGAAGACGCATTTCTCCGATTTGGGTTTGAGCTTATCAGGTTGAAACTTTTTCACATAAGCATCACATCCCCAAACTTTAAGAAACGACAGCTTAGGTTTCTTGCTAAACCACAATTCATATGGTGTCGTCTCAACAGATTTAGATGGTGCCCTATTTAACGTGAATGCAGCTGTCTCTAATGCATAACCCCAAAACGATAGTGGTAAATCGGTAAGAGACATCATAAATCGCACCATATCTAATAAAGTACGGTTACGATGTTCGGACACACCATTACGCTATGGTGTTCCAGGTGGCGTGAGTTGTGAAACTATTCCATAGTTTTAAATGAAGGCCAAACTCGTAACTCAAATATTTGCCTCCGCGATCAGATCGTAGAAACTTTATTTTCTTGTTACAATGATTTTCCACTTCACTCTGGTATTCTTAGAACTTTTCAAATGTTTCAGACTTGTGTTTCATCAAGTAGATATACCCATATCTGCTCAAATCATCTGTGAAGGTCAGAAAATAACGATACCCGCCGCGAGCCGCAACACTCATCGGATCGTATACATCAGTATGTATTATTTCCATCAAGTCTGTTGCTCGCTCCATTGTTCCGAAGAATGGAGTTTTAGTCATCTTGCCCGTGAGGCATGGTTCGCAAGCATCAAGTGATTCATAATCAAGTGATTCCAAAAGCCCATCCGCATGGAGTTTCTTCATGCGCTTTACACCAATATGACCTAAACGGCAGTGCCACAAATAAGTTGCACTATCATTATTAAACTTATATCTTTTGGCATCAATATTATGTGTATCACTGTGATCAAGATTCAGTAAACCATTTACATTGGATGTAAGACCATAGAAGGTTTTATTCATGTAAACATAATAACAATTATTCTTTGACTTAAATGAATAACTGTATTGCTATAAACATGATCCAATCATATTTATGCTCAACGCAAACACCAAATAACATTTATTTAGTTCCAATACTAATCCCGAAGGAAAAAGGGAGTGTGCGAGGGTGATCTTTATCAACCTTGGAATCACTTCCAACACACATCGTCACCTTGCCCTCAACTAGTCTGTGTTCATTTTGTAACCCCTGTTTCGAGTTACTAATCATATCAACTGAACCAGTATCAAATACCCAGGGGCTACTATGAACACTAGTAAAATACAGATGAATAACATGTATATCATATATACTTTTGTTCACTTTGTCATCCTTCTTATCTGCCAAGTATTTGGGGCAATTCCGCTTCCAGTGACCATTTCCTTCACAGTAGAAGCACTCAGTTTCAGGCTTGGGTCTAGCTTTGGGCTTCTTCATGGGAGTGGCAACTTGCTTGCCATTCTTCTTGAAGTTCCCTTTCTTTCCCTTGCCCTTTACTTGAAACTAGTGGTCTTGTCAACCATCAACACTTGATGCTTTTCTTGATTTCTATCTTCACCGATTTCAGCATCGCGAAGAGCTCGGGGAATCGTTTTCGTCATCCCTTGCATATTATAGTTCATCATGAAGTTCCAGTAACTTGGTGATAGTGACTAGACAACTCTGTCAATCACTATATTATCTGGAAGATTAACTCCCACTTGATTCAAGTGATTGTAGTACTCAGACAGTCTGAGCACATGCTCACTGGTTGAGCTATTCTCCTCCATCTTGTAGGCAAAGTACCTGTCATAGGTCTCATACCTCTCGACTCGGGCATGAGTCTGAAATACCAATTTCAGCTCTTGGAACATCTCATATGCTCCGTGATATTTCAAAACATTTTTGAAGTCCCAGTTCTAATCCGTAAAGCATGGTGCACTAAACTATCAAGTAGTCATCATACCGAGCTTGTCAAACGTTCATAACGTCTGCATCTGCTCCTGCAATAATTCTGTCACCTAGCGGTGCATCAAGGACATAATTCTTCTGTACAGCAATGAGGAATATCCTCATATCACGGACCTAGTCCTCATCATTGCTACTATCATCTTTCAACATAGTTTTTCTCTAGGAACATATCAAAAATAAACGGGGAGCTACATCGCGAGCTATTGATCTACAACATAGTTATGCAAATACTATCAGGACTAAGTTCATGATAAATTAAAGTTCAATTAATCATATTACTTAAGAACTCCCACTTAGATAGACATCCCTCTTGTCATCTAACTGATCACGTGATCCATATCAACTAAACCATGTCCGATCATCACGTGAGATGGAGTAGTTTTCAATGGTGAACATCTCTATGTTGATCATATCTACTATATGATTCACGCTCGACCTTTCGGTCTCAGTGTTCCGAGGCCATATCTGCATATGCTAGGCTCGTCAAGTTTAACCCGAGTATTCTGCGTGTGCAAAACTGGCTTGCACCTGTTGTATGTGAACGTAAAGCTTATCACACCCGATCATCACGTGGTGTCTCAGCACGAAGAACTATCACAACGGTGCATACTCAGGGAGAACACTTATACCTTGAAATTTTAGTAAGAGATCATCTTATAAAGCTACCGTCTAACTGAGCAAAATAAGATGCATAAAAGATAAACATCACATGCAATCAAAATATGTGACATGATATGGCCATTATCATCTTGTGCCTTTGATCTCCGTCTCCAAAGTACCGTCATGATCTCCATCGTCACCGGCATGACACCATGATCTCCATCATCTTGATCTCTATCAACGTGTCATCACATGGTCGTCTCAACTATTCCTTTTGCAACTATTGCTATCGCGTAGCGATAAAGTAAAGCAATTACATGGCGCTTGCATCTTATGCAATAAAGAGACAACCATAAGGCTCCTGCCAGTTGCTGACAACTTTAACAAAACATGATCATCTCATACAACAAATTATATCACATCATGTCTTGATCATATCACATCACAACATGCCCTGCAAAAACAAGTTAGACGTCCTCTACTTTGTTGTTGCAAGTTTTACGTGGCTGCTATGGGCTTCTAGCAAGAACCGTTCTTACCTACGCATCAAAACCACAACGATTTTTCATCAAGTGTGTTGTTTTAACCTTCAACAAGGACCGGGCGTAGTCACACTCGATTCAACTAAAGTCGGAGAAACAGAAACCCACTAGCCACCTATGTGCAAAGCACGGTGGTAGAACCAGTCTCATGAACGCGGTCATGTAATGTCGGTCTGAGCCGCTTCATCCAACAATACCGCCGAATCAAAGTATGACATGCTGGTAAGCAGTATGACTATTATCGCCCACAACTCTTTGTGTTCTACTCGTCCATATAACATCTACGCATAGACCTGGCTCTGATGCCGCTGTTGGGAACGTAGTATTTCAAAAATTTACCTACGATCACGCAAGATCTATCTAGGAGAAGCATAGCAATGAGCGGGAAGAGTGTGTCCACGTACCCTTGTAGACCGAAAGCGGAAGCGTTTAGTAACGTGGTTGATGTAGTCGAACGTCTTCGCGATCCAACCGATCCAAGCACCGAACATACGACACCTCCACGTTCAGCACAAGTTCAGCTCGGTGACATCCATCGAACTCTTGATCCAGTTGAGGCCGAGGGAGAGTTCCGTCAGCACGACGGCGTGGTGACGGTGATGATGAAGTTAACAGCGCAGGGGTTCGCCTAAGCACTACGACGATATGACCGAGGTGTGTAACTGTGGAGGGGGGCACCACACACGGCTAAGAGATTGTCTGTTGTGCTATTGGGGTGCCCCCTGGACACGTATATAAAGGAGGGAGGAAGAGGAAGCCGGACTAGGAGGGGCGCGCCTATAGGGGGAGTCCAACTAGGATTCCCAATCCTAGTTGGAGTCCCCTTCCTTTTCCAAGAGGGGAGAGAGGGAAGGAGTAGGAGAGGGAGAAGGAAAGAGAGGGGGGCGCCGCCATGATAATCCCCAAGTGCAAGGAATCATCGTAGCAATTTCCAAAGGTGGAAGTGATAAGTATGGAGTGTCGAACCCACAAAGAGCTAAAGGTAAGATCAATATTCTCTCAAGCCCTATCTACCACTGATACGACTCTACGTACACCGATCGTTTGCTTCCAACTAGCAACGAGAAATAAAACTACGTTGTGGGTATGAAGTGGATAACTTTGTATGGTATCGGAGAGCTAAAACATAAAAGTAGGTGCTGTTGTCATAAAGTTAGAATATATTAATAAATAATATAAATAGTGAGTGTGGAATAATGATGGATCGGTGTGCGGAATTGTCCTAGGCAATTATTACCAAGACTGGTAGTCATCATTGCAATTTCATTTGAGGGAGAGGCATAAGCTAACATACTTTCTCTACTTGCATCATATGCACTTATGATTGGAACTCTAGCAAGCATCCGCAACTACTAAAGATCATTAAGGTAAAACCCAACCATAGCATTAGAGCATCAAGTCCTCTTTATTCCCATACGCAACAATCCCTCTTACTCGGGTTTGTGTTTCAGTCCCTCACCAACCCACTATAAGCGAATCATGAACGTATTGCAACACCCTACAACGGGAATCCCTCACGCTTGCGCGACACGGAGGGCACCATAGGACAGCACCAAAATAAAACATACAACTTGTACCAATCTATATCATCAATCAACCCAAAGACAAAAGATATGTACTCAAAACATCATAGGATGGCAACACATCATTGGATCATAATATGTAGCATAAAGCACCATGTTTAAGTAGGGATTACAGCGGGGTGCGGGAGAGTGGACCGCGTAAAAGAGATGAGGATGGTGATGATGATGGTGATGTTGATGAAGACGATCACCGTGGTGATGATTCCCCTCTCAATGGCACTCCGGTGCCACCAAGAGAGAGGAGGAGAGGTTCTCCCCCTTGTGCTTCGTCCTCCATGGCCTCCCCCCTAGATGGGGAAAGGTTCTCCCTCTGGTCCTTGGCCTTCATGGCGATGATGGCCTCTCCGGGATACTCCTCCATGGCCACCGGTGATGATGGCCCCCTCCAGCAGGGTGCCGGAGAGGGCCTAGATTGACTTCTCGTGGCTATAGAGGTTTGCGGCGGCGGAACTTCCGACCTAGGTTTCTTTTTGGAAGTTTGGGTATATATAGAAGAGTTTCACGT